>NC_050576.1:439626144-439807268 GCF_011100635.1 Trichosurus vulpecula | reverse complement strand
TTGTTCTGAGAAGGCCTGGAGTTGTTGGTGGTCTGCTAACTCTGAACGAGTGGACAGTGGCACAGGGCAGGGGAGATGGGAAGGGAGCAGGTGTGGTCTTAGGTCCCATGGAGAGAGCCCTCCATCCACAGAGGAGGGGAGAGGATGAGGCTCTGCCTCAGTCAGACCATATCTGGAGTTGGCATTCAGGTCAGAGTGGCCTGTTTTAAGAAGGATGTAGGCAAGTTGGGAAGCTTCCAGAGGAGGGCAGCCGGAGGGTGAAGCACCTTGAGCTCGAGTCACAGAAAGACTGGGTGGAGGAACTGAGGATGTGTCATCTGGAGAAGGAAAGGCTCAGGGAGAACAGGCGACTCTTCAGCTGTCTGGAGGGCTGCCACGTGGGAGGAAGGAGGATCAATCCTGATCTGCCTGGCTCCAGAGGGCAGAACCAGGAGGAGAAGGCGGGAAGGGAGCTGCAAAATGGCAGATTTAGGTTCAGTGTCAGCAGAAACTTGCTAACAGTCAGAGTTGCCCCCAAGCAGAACAGGCTGCTTCAGGAGGTCTGGGTGCCCCTCACTGAAGGTCTCAAAGCAGAGGTTGGTGACCCCCTTATCAAGTCAACTCCTTGGGGGCAGGGATTGGCTTTTGCCCCTTTTTGTATCTCCAGTGCTTAGTGTGGTCATGCAGTAGGTGCTTAATAAATGTTGATGGATGGATGATCAAATTGTGTTGGGGAATGCACATAGTTTGGACCCCAAAGCCAATGAGGGTCCTTCTACCTCTGAGAGCCCAACCCTCTGGGATTCTGGCTTGGCCTTCCCAGACTTTATTTCCAGGCTTGGGATCATTCCTCTTTCCCACTCAGCTGCCCTGATCCTTTCTAGCAGGGCTTGGCCTCCTTCCTGCCTCCTCCCCGGCCCTCTGTGGCAGCTACTGCAGCATTTGGACATCAGAGCTTCCCTCCCCTCCTCCCTCCCATCCCCCCCTCCTCTTCCCCTTCCCTCCTTCCTTTCCCTCTCCTCCCCTCTTCCCCTCCTTCTCTTCCTCCTCCCTCTCATCTTCCTTTTTTCTCCCCTCCTCCCCTCCCTCCCTGCCCCACCCCCTCCTCCATCTCTACAGCCTTCAGCTAATACCACAGGAGAAAAGGGCAAAATCAGAGATGAATCCGCTCTTGACCCTTGCTCTGGTTGGGCCCTGCAGCCACTGATGCCACTAAAATGGTCATTGATTCATAGCCTTCAGGCTATTGTCTGATTTCAAGGGCCCCCAATCAGCCTGTGGATAGCTCTGAATCCTGCTGAGGGGAGCTCTGTTCTTGAGGCCTCACTTAGCACAGTGCAGATCGGAAGAGCTCAGGCTGCAGAGAGAGGCAGGGGCCAGCCTGGTGATGTGCCTCTTTTCTTTTTCAGAGCCAGGAGGAGAGTGGCAGAGTGAGATCATGAAGCCGGAAATCCACTTCTGGGAGGCTTGGAAGGGGCGGAGGGGGGAGATGAGAGGAGGAGATAGAAGTCTAGACAGCGTCTGACTCAGCAGCCCTCGACCTCCCAGTCAGACTGGAAAGTCTCCTTGTACCTGAGGGATATGGCAAATTGGACAAGCCCACGGCATCTGTGGGCACCTGCTGGGCAGCCTGCTGGTGTCTGAGCAGAGCATGATGGGTGAGGGCACGGATGCCCCTTTCTGCTTTTGGGAACTGTGGGGCTCCTTCCTATTTTCTCATGTCCCCCACACTGCTGACAAAAGTAGGACCACCAAGTCCACGGGGTCTGCCTCCTGTTGTGTGAGAACAGCCTCAAAGTCTGTAGGAGGCTGGTGGTGGGCAGACAGGCAAGGCAAGAGGGGCAGACAGCTACAAGGTGTGACTTTGCTTCAACTCTCCCCTATGGCAGGGCCAAGAGCTTCCCCCGTCAGAGTTTGTGGACCCTTGAGGGGGTGTAGATGAACCCTAACTGATGCCCTGGATTTTGGGTGCAGAGATTGGCCCTTGGTGTCTGTCTGCAAAGAGGAGATTTTTTCCATCTGGGCCATAAACTTTGATGGCAGAGGCGCCGTCATCATGCCAAGGGCCTGTGGATGTGTTAGGGGATTTCTCATCCCTCTTGCTCATTGCCCCAATCTGGGAAATTGAGGAGCCACCCCCACTATTTCCACGAGTCAATGGGTCATCACCATGCTCCCTTCTAAGCACACATTCACAGAACTCATGGAGAAGTTTGATTTATGGGTGGATGGAAGCCGTGGCAACTCAGAAGGGATTTCATAGATCAGAACAATGCCCACCGATGTTTATCTGCCCCTTAGAGGCTGCAGAGTGGGCCTCCATCTCTAGAGACCAAGAGAGCTCCCTAGAGGCGTCACCTTCAGAAGCCTTTCTGAAGCTCTTGGCCCGGCACTGGAGCACCTGGCTTCAAAGAGCTTACACTCTACTCGGGGGTTCAACCCTTAAATAGATCGATAATGCAAAACATGAATTCATGGAGAGACAGAGAGTGCTGACAATTATGGGAATCAGGCAAGGAAACCCTTGAGCTGAACTTCGAGGAAGGCAGGGATTCTAAGAGATGAGAGTGGAGGGGGAGTGAGGGAAGTGCAGGTCCAGATGATGGCCTGCGTATGGAGAGAGGAGAGAGCATGCTGGATTCAGGGAACATCTAATCAGTTTGTGTGGACTGGAGAGAGGACAGGGAGTGGGCTAATGTCAACTATCTTCTGGAAAGGCAAGTGGAAGCCTGGCTACAGAGAATCTGGGGAGTTTGGAGGGGCAACAGGGAGCCCCTGAACAGTGATGACCATGGACAGACCTGGCCTTTGGGGCAGGAAGGATTGTCTGGGGAGGGTGGGGGGAGACAGATCCAACTGCAGCTTCCCATAGGTGCCTCCTGTTGTGTGGGTCATTGTTCTCCCTGGTCATCCCTCCTCCTACAGGTTTCTCATCTCTGGTCAGTGGGGCTTCTTGGCCTCATTCCTTGGGTGAGTCTTGATCACTCCCCAGCAGGGGACATCTCTAGACCTTGAGGCATTTTATGAACAAGGCTCATCTCCATCTTGCAGAAGGGAGTTCCCCAGAGTTTTTCTGTCATGGCAGGAGACCCACCTTTCTCTCAGGTTCTAGTTCAAGCTCAGTCTCTGGTGAGAGCACTCTAAAACCTCTCCCCTGTCCTCTAGTTCCTAACTGCTGACCTCCCCCATCTTTCCCTACCGTGTTGGAATACATCCTATCCCTTGTGGGTACTCCAATGTCTGTTGTTCCTTTGCATAGATGGTGTTTCTTACCCAAATGAGTTCTTTTCGTTAGTCTAGAATTGGGATTCTAAACTTGGGAGGACAGAAGAAGTTCATGAATTTGGATGGGAAAAATTACACCTTTATTCCAATATAATTTCATTCCAATATATAAATGCCAGCCATTGTTAGTGGTTTATTTACTAATCCTATTCATTTTATTTTATAAATTTTAAAACATTCTAAGAAAGCTTCAATAGGCTTTACCAGACTGCTAAAAGTGTTCATGACACAAAAAAGGTTCAGGACCTCTGGTTTATAGTTTTCTTCCTCTGCTTTGTCTCTGCCTCATTTAGGTATCAAGATCAGATTTGTATCATAGAAAGAATTTGGCAGAGACACTTCCTTTTCTGTTTTTTGTTTTGTTTATGTTATGCTGAAAATATTTTTGTTTATGTTTATGTTATGTTGAAAGTATTTTTTCTTTGAACATTTGGTAACTTGTTTCACTTGTAAATCCATCTGGTTGGGGGGAGAGGTTCTTTGGGAGTTCATTTATGGCCTGTTTCATTTATTAAAATTATTTATTTATTGTTCCGTTAACCTGAGAGTTTTACATTTGTAGTGTAAATTTTAAGTATTCATCAATTTCATTTAAATTGATAACATTTAAATTGCAGGTATTAATCAATTTCGTTGAAAATGATAAAATGTATCAGTTTTGTTGGCAATAGACAAAATGGTTTCTAAAATTTATTTTTGATATTGGTATTTTGGTTTTCTTTTCTTAAGAAATCATATTAATTGTTGTTTATTAGTTTTTTAAAGTTCCTGATTTTATTGAAAATTCAGTGTTACTGTTTTGCTTTCAGCTTTGTCAATTACTTCTTTGATTTTCAATTCTATTTTGGAGTTTAGTTGTGTTATTACTTTATTTGTTGCTTTTCACATTTTAAAAAGTTGTATGCCCAATTCATTGATCTGTCCTTTATTTTATTTTATTTTTTTATTTTTATTTTTATTTTTTTGCTTTTTGGCAGGGCAATTGGGGTTAAGTGACTTGCCCAAGGTCACACAGCTAGTACATGTGTCAAGTGTCTGAGGCCGGATTTGAACCCAGGTCCTCCTGACTCTAGGGCCGGTGCTCTACTGACTGCACCACCTAGCTGCCCCTAGTCCCTTATTTTTTTAAGAGGAAAGTGTTTAGAGAAGTTTTTTAAGTTTTGCTTTGGCTGCATCGCAACAGTTTGGTATATTGTCTTATGATTATCATTTTCACTGATGAAATTATCTATTGTTCTGTGGTTTGTTCATTGACTAATTCATTAGGATTAAATTATTTTATCTCTAAGTTTGAATCCTTTCTTCAAAGACTATTTGTTGATTATAATTACTTTGTGAACACTAAAGGATCAACTTCATATTTCTGATTTTCTATGTATACATATATATTTGAGATTTTTATGCTCCATCACATGGCCAGTTTTTTAACAGAACCATGCATAACTGATAAAGATTTATATTTCTTTCTATACCCATTCATTAATTGCCAGATATCTATCACATTTAACTTTTCTAAAATTCTATTTATCTTTAGTTTCATTTTTGTTTATGTTTGTCATTGTTAGATTTTGTTTAGGTCTGAAAGGGATATATTTAGGTCCTCAACTATAATAATTTTGCTATTTCTCACTGTAATTTACTTAGCTTTTCCTTTAAGTTCTTAGGTGCTATGCCATTAGGCAATTACACACACACACACACACACACACACACACACACACACACACACACTGGGCAGACCAGCTTTAATTTCACTATCATTTCATTTTTCTTATTTCTTACTCTGTTTCTTCTAGATAATATTATGGTCCTTGTGGCTGAGATTTTTTTACCCCTAAGGCTTTGCTTATGGTGATTGTGGAATTGTTATTCTCTTCTTCTGCGTCCCTCTCAGGCATCTCTTGACTCATATTTCTTAATACTGTTGGATGTCTTCCTTTTGCTCATATCCCTAGCCTCAGTTCCTGATTTAGGGTTTATGCCACAGCCAGGGCTTTGAGCCCCTCCTGTGCTCTTGGATGGGATGATTAGGACCAGGTTAGTCCTGAGTTGCCAGTGCTCTTGCCTCTGGTTCACACCTCCTCTAATGGATCTATGTTCAGAAGCCTGGCAGGTTCTAAGGTCCCTGGTCAGAGGATGGCTAACTGAGAGGAAACTGATCCATGGCATAGGGAGAGTGGGCCACAGCACGGGAACTCTGGAGAGCCAGGAGGCAGCAGGAAGGCCATTAAACCCTTGAGGAAGGAGAATCCAAGAGAGAGAGTAAGGAGATGCAAAAAGAATTAACCTCCTCCACTTCTGCATTTCAGAATCCTCAGCTCAGAAAGCGCCTCCTCTTCCCAGGGGAAAAGCCCATCACTTGACATAATGCCATGTCCCAAAAGAGCCTCCGAGATGTAAGCTGTGGCTTAGAGCCCCAAGTTTTTGGCTACTCGAGATCAGCTAGAGGGCTAGAGGGCTCTTTCAGTGAGGACAAGCCTTTGGTTTGATTGATAGAACCCTCTTCCCTCTGACTCCCTCAGACCCGATTGTCACCTCCAGGCAGGAGAGGGGAGAAATCTTGCCTTCTCTGGTTCATGAATTCCTTCTGGCTCAGAAGTCCTTTCTCTCAGTAAGCTCTCCTTGTACCTTCAGGTGATCCAGTTTAGTTTTTTTCACATCCCCTATTCCTTTGGGAATCTTTTGAAGTTGAGTGAATGGGACAGAGGTAGCAAAACAGTCTATGCCCTGGAGGCAGGTTCAGTTGTCTTATCCTCATCATAAGCAACTGTGGCATTCATGCTGTCTACTTGGGGGCAGCTAGGTGGTGCAGTGGGTAGAGCCCTGGGTTTGGAAACAGGAAGATTCATTTTTAAAATTCAAATCCAGCCTCAGACATTTACTAGCTATGTGGCCCTGGGCGAGTCACTTAACCCTGTCTGCCTCAGTTTCCCCATCTGTAAAATGAGCTGAAGAAGGATATGGCAAACCACTCCAGTATCTCCACCAAGAAATCTCCAAATGGGGTCATGAAGAGTCAGATACAACTGAACGACAATATGTCAAAGAGCTTTGCTAAGTGTCGAGGACACAGAAAAAATGAGACGGTCTCTGGTCTCAAAGAGCTCACGTCCTAATGAGGGAATTTGTAAATGCTTATTGATGTTAATTGGTTAAATGAAACTGGGGTGTTAATCACCAATGATTGATATTGGGGAGGGAATACCCAAATGGGAGCTCAAGCTCATAGCAATAGAGAAGAATCACCCCAAGCCCTCAGGGGTTCACATAGACCCCTGGGGGGAAGATGTAGACTTGTGCTGGGGGCCTGATGTCACTAGAAGAAGGTCCAGATGAGACCCTACAGAGGAATGAGGTGGGCCAAGTGACTCACTTTACAGAGGCAGAAATTTGCCAGGGCACAGAGGTGGAAGAAACAAGATTTGAACTTGAGATTGGATTCTAACTAAATCCAGTGCTTTCCCCACTTCATCAAGTCTCTGGGTCCTGGGGGTTCATGCAGCAGGATGCCCTATCTCCCCCTCCACTTCCACATCCACACCCCAAGCCGTGCTGGAGCCCCTGGCATCTTACTACTCAGGTACTGGATGAGAACTAAGTAACTGGTCACTAGATCGAGTGAGCCCACATGGAGCTGTTTGTGGGGAGGGTAGGAAACAAACGTATCCCCTCCTGGGGAAACCAGAGTCCATCTCCTGGTAATTAACCTTGAGTGATGAGTCCTGTCCACCTGTTCATCCATCTGTCCGTCTGTCTGTCTGTCAGTCCACCTGCACAGACAGAATATTCTCTGCCAGTGGCCCCTCTTCATCACTCCCTCTCTAGGGCCTCTCTCTCCACAATTCCGATTTGCTCCTCTCAGCTCATGCTTCTGTCTCCCTCAGCTTAGCTCATGAGTTCAGCTCTACCCAATTAAGCCACTGTTTTCTTTGAGGTTTGTAGTTGCTGAGCTGGGTTTAGGGATTTGTTTTTTCTGTTGCTGCTGCTGCTTTCAGAGGGAATAAGAGTTTTCCAGATGAATTAATTAGCTCCAAAATGCCTCTGGGAGCTCAAGTCCTGGCTGGTTCTCATCTTCGACATTCTGAGTCCTGATCCATCAATGTGAGAGACTTTTTCTTTGAGGCTTCTTCAGGAGGAGAGCTATCACCTGCCCACCTCCATTTAAATAATTCTCTGAGATGACTCCAAAGAAGGAGAGGAAGGGAGGGAGCAGGATGGTTACCCTCCTGTCTGGGAGTTTGCTGCCCTGGTTCATGGGTTTGTATCACCTCTGAGCTGAGAAAGAACCATGTTGGTGGAAATGCCTGGGGAGGGAGGCATGTGTTCAGCACCTGCTGCATCTGTAAATCCCTTCGGTTAAGCAGGAGCCATGAAGGTCTGCAGATGGAGAGTCCTGACTTACTGTGTGACCCTGACCATCGCATCAAAGAGCTCTTGAATGGATGAATGGATGGGTGGGTGGATGGATGGATGAATGATGACATTTCTCAAGTACTTGCTATGTGCCAAGGATGGTGCTAAGCTCTACGTATGCAGCTGCCAAAGCAAGACAGGTTCCTGAGCTTACATTCTAAGCAGGAGGGATAACACATGTCACAGGGTTTTTAATCTGGGGTCCATAAGCTTACTTTTAAAAATATATTTTGACATATATTTTGATATAATTAGTTTCCTTTGCAATCCTTTGTATTTTGTTTAATGCATTTAAAGACATTCTTCTGAGAAAGAGTCCACAGGTCACATCTGATAGCCCAGGGGGTCCAGGACACAAAGAAGGTTAAGATCCCCTGTATGAGAGTGTTGGCTGGGGAGAGGAGTCACAGGGATGGGGAGTGGAGCTACTGACATGCCCTTTTGAATAAGATAATATTTGTGGTCAGAGAGGAAATTACATAACAAAGAAATGAATGAGAAAAGCATTTATCAATCATTATGTGTAAAACACTGTTTCAACAATCCAGCTAGCAACTGCTGTGGGGGTGAAAAACCAACAACAACCAGCTCACAGAACGCTGCAAGCCCAGGTCCTTTTGATCTGCTTTACTAAGGAAAGCAACATTAAGGGGTTAACAACCTCAATTTAATCCAGCATACAAATATCATTCACTCAGTTCAGGGGAAAAAGCCAGCACCCTGAACTTCAGAGCAAATAAAAACAAATTACAAACATCAACAGACAGACCAAATACAATTCATAGTTACCAACATCTGAGTTCAGCTGGGAGCTCATAACAAGGGCTGGCCCAGAGTCACACAATACTCCTGCTGTGGGTCAGAGCTCTGAAAAAGAGAAAGCCAACCTCTGGTTTTATATCTTGTTCAGGGTCAAGGGTGAGTCACACATGCGACTCACCCATGTGACCTAAAATCATCACGAAAATGTGACTTAAACCCATGTGGTCTAAAAGCCTCTGATGTCCCAAACATGTCACTCAAACCCATGTAAACGAGGCTTTCCCTTGAGGCAAGGAGGCCATCAAGGACTCCTCATTTAATCTAGGAAATAAAGGCCAAACTCTTCAAGGGCACTTGGTTGAATAAGTGCCAAGAGCCCATTTTGATCGCCAATACACGTAACGACAAAAAAAGTCAGCCAGTCTGGGGGCTCTGGAAGAGAGCAACTCACCTTCTAATGGAGGAGACAGCACCTAGGGAAGAATTCAGCTGCAAAGCACATGAAAAGGTCCCATGGTCCTTAGGGAACAGCCACAAAGCAGACGGTCTAGCCTCTCCATTCATGCCATTCCCATTGATAAAATCCTTAGTGTCTGGTGTTGAATTGTTGGTTGGAAACAAGGACTTTGGTGGCAGGAGCTTTCTCTTCTGGGTTATAAGCCCTGGGGCCATAAGCCCCGAAGGAGCAGGTCCAGTTGCATCCACACAGGGGCAGTTTCCCAGAAGGGTAGCTGTGGCCACTGGGCTTGAAGCCTGGCTATTCCCAAGGCTCCTGGCTTCAGGGTCCTGCGTGTCTCCATCAGGATCTGAGGAGAAGTGGTATTCAAGGTGTTGTTGGGGGTGATTTGACTTGACTGGCACGTGTTGCCTCCTGTCTTTCCCTCAGAGGGCCCTCAGGTTTCAGCTGGTCAGATTGTCTACAGAGTTTGTGACCTTGGAGGTGGACCAGCTGAAAGTGATGACAAGGCCCAGCGTGTGAGCTGCTGGTGGTTTGGATCGGCAGGAGTAGAATCATCAGAGTTGAGGAAATCAATCAACAAGCTTTTATTACACACCTCTGATATGCAAGGCATAGTGTTAAGTGTTGGGGACATGAAGACAAACAAAAATAATCCTCACCCTCAGGAAACTTACATTCTTCTAGGAGAAGTAGTTTCACAAAAGGTCACCGACACAAGGGAGCTCACTCCCAATAGTGAGGGCATTCCACAAAGAACAGGGAAAAGGATGAACTCAGGAGCAATGATGGACTACGGGGGGAGGAGGGAAGGAAAAGTGAGATGGTGATAAGAGGAGGGAGGACAGAGAAGGGGCTTCGAGTGGGGCTTCTGAAGGGATTAGGAGCTCAAGACCTGGAGTCCAGAATTGGGAGCTGCCTCAGACATAGGGCTTCCCCAATCATTGTGCTCCCACTCTCCCCCACAGACATTGGTGGGGGAGTGTGACCCAGGTTTGTGAATAGACTGTAATGTTTTGATTATTACTGCATTTGATTTCTATTAATTGTTATGTGATAATCTTGTTTTTGCCTTGTTGTTAAATGAGGTTTTTGTGTTTCAGAGCTAATGGGTTCCATCAGTTGGGGAATGGCTAAATAAATTGTGGTATGTAAATACAATGAGATATTACTGTGCTATGAGAAATGATGAATACCCAGAAGCACAGAAAGATTTACAAGGCTTAATGCTGAGCGAAGTGAGAAGAGCCAAGAGCACTTTACAGAACGGAAGCAATGAAAAACAAACATCACAAAATCACAGAGAAAGAGTTTGGGCCCAAGAAGAGACAGGAGAATGTGCCTTCTTTCTACCTTTTCATTGGGGGAGGGGAGGTGGGGTTTATGGGTATGGGACATTGCATAGATCTTAAAAAATATATTATTTTTTGCAAATTAAAGCAGCTCTGAGGTACCACTTCACAGCCTTCAGAGTGGCTAATATGACAAAAAAAGGAAAATGTTGGATGTTGGAGGGGATGTGGAAAAATGGGGACACCAATGCACTGTTGGTGTGGTTGTGAACTGATCCGACCATTCTAGAGAGCAATTTGGAATTATGCCCAAAGGGCTATCAAACTGTGCATACCCTTTGATCCAGCAATACCACTGCTACCCCTATATCCCCAAAAGATTGAAAACAGAAAGGAAAAGGACTTATTTTTACAAAAAATATTTATAGTAGCTCTTTTTGTGGCGGCTAAGAGTTGGAAATCAAAGGGATGCCCATCCATTGGGGGATAGCTAGACAAGCTGTGACATCTAATTGTAATGGAATGTTATTGTGCTGTAAGAAGTGACAGGCAGGATGATTTCAGAAAAACCTGCAAAGACTTATGTGGACTGATGCAGAGTGAAGTGAGCAGAACCAGGAGAACACTGTACACAGTGACAGCAATATCGCTTGATGAAGTGATGACGCAGCCATTTTCAGCGACATGACAATCCAAGACAATCCCAAAGGACTGATGGTGAAATTTACTGTCACCAGAGGGGGAAAGATTGATATTGATTGAATACAGACTGATCGAACACAGACTATTTTCACTTTCTTTCTTCCTTTCATTTTTTTCTTTTATTCCAGTCTTCTTGTGCAAAGTGACTAAATATGGAAATATTTACAGAATTGCACATGTGCAACTTATATCTGATGGCTTTGCGGTCTGGGGCAGGGGGAGAGGGATAGAATTTGGAACTCAAAACTTTGAATAAATATTTACAAATTCAGGGAAAATGTATTATTTTTAATGCTTTTTCACTCCTTTTAAAAATTCTCCGTTGTAAGGGATGGCTAGGAAGGGGAGGAAGATGGACGATAGGGGAGATTTAGTTGATATAAAAACAAACAGCATCAATAATTTTTTAAAAGAGCTAATAGTGTCACGGTACCTGATTTTGAGTAAATAGGAAGCACACCGGTGGGGCCTCAAAAGCTACCGTGGTGATCGTAGGAATGTGGCTCCTCCATTAAATAATTACCCTTAGGTAAGTTTATGAGACAGTTTATGTTGGAGCCTTCTCTGGGAATCTCAGGCCTGCTAGTGTGAAAGTGGAATGTGCCGGGTGAATGAGTCAGTCTAGAGGGTGAGAAGAGGGGATCTGCACCCTGCCAGGTGGTGTGTGTGAAAAAGGGCTTATGGAAGAAGGAGATAGGAAGAGGAAATGAAAAGAATGTGTGTGGGTGGGGAGACTGTTCTAGTTATTGAAAGGTGGAGAAAACTAAGCAGCCTTGACACTGTAGTAATGTAGATGGTCTCTGAGCATCTGATGCAGACGAAGACATGTTAGAGCCCCAGGGACCTCTGAGCCCCAGCTCTGGCGTCCATCAGCTATGTGACTGTGGGGCACGGACAGCAGGCTTTCCCGGCTGTGGGGAGGAGTGGCCTAACCCTTAAAAGCTGTTCAGCTGTTCTGGATGGAAGGCACTGAGAAGTGCAGAGCGTAGATGGGGAAGAAAGGGAGCTCCACTGTTTCTGAATCTGTTTTCTCCATAAAAGTCTCACCTGGGGCCTTGTGCAAGCGTGAAGGTGAAGGCTTCTGGTGGAGGTCAATAGGAGGCCTGACTGGCTGAACTCAGCTAAAGAGGGGTGTGTGTTTGAGTGTGTGTGAGAGACAGAGACAGAGACAGACAGAGATAGAGAGACAGAGACAGAGAGATACAGAGACACAATAGCACATTCGCACTCTGAAGACCGACAGAAGCTTGGCTGGCAGGGAGCTCACAAACAGGATGATAACTAGGAATTCTCTCAACTGGGGTAAAAATGAAGTGGGGTGGAGGGGAGGGGAAACTGAGGAAGGCCTGACCACCCCAGAAGAAGCAAGAAGCCATCCTTAGCCAGGGAGAGGACCCCGAGGCACTGTGAGGATGATGCTCTGAATCACCTTAGAGAGGAAGTGCTCTCCTGAATGTCGCTGCCCTGAGCCAGCCACCTCTATTACACTCCACTCAGAAAGAAGGTCTACTATGGTGTGGAGGGACTGGGATATTGTACTGGTGAAAGAAGGCCCTGACAACTAAAAATACAGAGCTTTGGGAGCCTTGAAGCAAATCTCGTGGCCTCTCCTAGGAGCGGCCATGACAGACTAGGCCAATCACTAGCACAAAGCTCTACTGAAGGGCTGGGCCTGACATCTGAATTCCTTTGCCTGAATTTTTGTTTGAATCTGCAAACAGAAGCAGGCATGTCCAGTATGCCAAGCTCAAGGGGATTCCATTTGCCAAGCCTTACCTGAAACAAAGAGCTCTTACTTCCTTTTCTGACAGGACCGAGGAATTGGGTCACTTGGGTGGTGCTGGGCTGGGGTGGGGGTGGCCAATGTGTTTGCACAGAAATGGACCCCTTCCTCCAGCTCTTGCCCTTTCCTACAGGATGCCATGATAAGTGGGCCCTCACTTACTGATTGGGCCCGTTGTTCACTTGCTAGAAGCTGGTGGTGGTGGATCTGAGGGGTTTGTGGGAGTGGAGAGGGGTGTTCAATGCCCAAGATGCTGAATAGGCAGAACAGAATTTTTGCAAGTTGCCTTTCTGAGGCAGAGTGTCATTTTCTCATTCATGAAGTACTCACCAGGCCTGCCCCAAAAGCACCAAAGCCAGCTGCTGGATTGGGCAGAGCCTTGGTCAGACCAGTTCTCTGGAAATGGTTGAGGCTTTCCCTCCCTTTCCCAGCAAGTCACCCCGAGTCTTTTGATGGAGGGCAATAGGATGCCTGGCTGGCTGAACTCAGCTAAAGAGTTTGCTTGAGAGAGGGTATCAAAGGTAACACACACACATACACATATACACACACATGCACCACTGATAGAGAGATAGAGATAGAGAGACAGAGACAGAGAGATACAGAGAGAGAGAGTCAGAGACAGAGAGATAGAGACAGAGAAGAAAATGAGAGAGAATGAGAGAGAGACAGAGACAGAGAGATACAGAGATACAGAGAGAGACACAGCATCAGAGACAGAGATAGAGACAGAGGAGAAGAGAATGAGAGAGAATGAGAGAGAGAGAGAGAGAGAGAGAGAGAGAGAGAGAGAGGGAGAGAAAGAGAGCACTCCAGTGGAGCCTTACAACAACCATATGCGAAAGGTGCTATCAGATGAGGAAACTGAGGCTGAGATAGGTTAGGAGGGAGAGCATTTCAGACACAGTTATCTTTGCCTTGGCTCTTCCTCGTGCCTGGAAAATTCTCCCTCCCAACCTCCAGCTCTTAGAATCTCTGGTTTCCTTTAAGTTCAACCATAGTCTCCTTCAGGAGGCTTTTCCTGGCTTTAAGATTCCATGATCTGATGGGAAGAGGAAAGAAATCTGTGAGGTGATGGGGCACCTGACTGTCCTACATGCCTCGTTAAAATTAAAAAATAAAGGTATTTTTTTTCATTACTTACATTTCCTGATATATTCCTCCCTTTCCCAGAAAGCCATGCCTTATAACGAAGCATAAAAGAGGGGAAAAAACCAATTTAGTGAAACGCATCAATAGATCCGAAAAGCATGACCCTGTGCACTGTGTGTTATACTGCTAGGCTCCCCCCACCTCATCGGCAAAGGAAGGAAACCTCTTGTATCTCTTCTTTGGGATCAAGCTTGGTTATTGTAATTTTCCAGGAGTCACATTCAGTTATTTGCTACATTACTGCCATCCTGAGTACCGTTTTCCCAGTTCTGTTTATTTTGCTTTTTAGGTCATACGAGTTTTCCCTGGCTTCTCTGTATCAGCTTGGTCAGGCTCCCTCACATTCAGGTGCCGTGGCTGCTTAGCCCCTCCATGGTTGACAGGTGTCTCCTTTGTTTCCAGGGCTTTGCTAGGGTAAGAAGCTGCTAGTTTTCATGTATTTGGGTCCGTTCTTTTTGTCGCTGATTAGTCCTGCAATTTCTGGGTCAAGGCTGGAGCCAAATTAATCACTTTTTCACATGACTCTAGATCACTTTCCAGAATGGTTGTACTGAGCAGCAGCTCCATCAACACTGCATTAATATGCCTGCCTTTCCACAGCCCCTCCAGTAGTGACAGTTTTCACTGACAGTGAGGTGATGAAGGGGACAGAGTATGGACTAGGCAGTCAGGAAGACTTGAGCTCAAATTCTGGCTCAGATGCCAACTAGCTGTGGGATCCTAGGCATCTCTGTGCCTTAGTTTCCTCGTCCATTAAATGCGGATAACAATGGCACCTAGCTCACAAGGTTGTTGTGAGGATTAATTGGGTATGTAAACCCCTGTAATGCTACATAAAGTGCTATTATTAATTATTGCCAATTGTTGGGCGAGAGGTGAGACCTCAGGGTTGTTTGATTTGTTCTTCCCATGGCTGTTTGTTTGCAGTTCGTCTTTTGGCCACGGTTTGTTTCTTGACCACGTGTCTACTGAAGAATGGACTTTGGTGTTGTCCATTTCTATCAGTTGCCTAAATGTCTTAGACATCAGACTCTGATGTGTAACCAAGACTCTTCCCACTTCATTGCTTTCCTTCTTATTTTAGTTGCTTTCATTTTGTTCATGCAGAAGCTTTCTGATTCCATGTAATTGAAGTGTCCTGTTTTTGTTTCTACCTTGCCTCACTGCCTGTCTGCTCCCTTGGCATCCATAGCAAGGAGTTGGAGCTCTTGGGAGTTGCCCCAAGCCCCTTGGCATTCCAATTTCTCATCTCTTTGTGGCTTGTTTGGTTACTTTGAAGTAAAGAGGATAAAAATAATAGCCTCTTTGATCAAGGACAGGACCCCTTTCTTCTCCCCCTTTTTTTCTTTCCCAAACAGAAAATGCAAGAAAGAAGAGTAAAACTGCCCAGTGGCCTGAGGGGCCTGGCTTGTGCTTTCTGCCTGCCTTCCTGCAGGATGACCTTGGGCTTCCTTGTGCTCTCTCAGTTCTTGAGAGTCTTCCCAATATGCTGGGAAGGGCGGCAGCCCCCCTCCCTGGGACCCAGACCCTGCCCTCTTAAAGCTGATGTTGTATGTCACCCATGTCCCGTACCTGATGGTGAACACACTTTTGCCCCAGAGTGTAGCATACAATAGGTGCTTAATAAAGGTTTGCTGAATTGAGCTGGATCAATTTTGCCCTATTCCATAATATACCAAATAGAAGAAGCTATCTATGAGTATCTGAAGGGAAGGGAGAAGGGCAGCTCTCTGTGCTTTGTCCTACTTAGCCCCAGAGAGCAGAACCAGGAGCAGCCATGGAAGGAAGAGAGAAAGGGGCACTTTTAGACAGAACTTCAAGAAAACCTTCCTGAAAACCAAAGCCGTCTCCAAGTGGGATGACCTTCCCTGTCTCTGGAGGTCTCTGAGCAGAGATTGGGCAGCCCCTTGTTGAATACATTCTCGTGGATATTTCCTTCCATGTCTGGGTTGGACCAAATGGCCCCCGAGTAGCTTTGGGGCTCCGGGGGCTCTGAGGGCTCTGGGATTCTGCGGACATTAGATGATGACATTGAGACATAGCTCTTTCTTAGAAGCCCAGGTGTCCTGCAGGGCTGGGATAAGGCCAGGAAGTCAGCGGCTGAGATGCTGGCCCATCCTGGGTATGCTGAGAGAACCCCTTTACCAGAGCACCCTATGAAGCTCATCTAAGACTTAGCAGCAGTGTGAAGCACCCCTGGCAGGAGCAAAGAACACATTGACCCTTCCCATCTGTCCTTCTGCTCATGTGTCCCCCACTTGCCCCCATGTTGGCCTTCCTTGGTGGACAATATGTTCTCATCTTTAATAAACGTTGGAGATGTCAGTCTCAGGGATTGGGGGCTGGGCCCCAGGAGCTGCTGTTGAACTGCCTGGTTGCTTAATGCAAAAGCAAGAATGGAGTTGCAAAATCATCAGAATGCAGACCATCGGAGAGGAAGGGGACCTTGGAGACCACCTCAAGGAGGCAGCTGAGGCCCAGAGAGGGGTTCTGAGGTTACACAGTAGTAGCTCAGTGGCAGAGTGGGGTCTCCTGGATCCCAGATTAGGGCCCTTTTCACTAGACCACACTGCCAAGGAAGCTGGCCCCCTTAAGCCTGCATCTCCTCCACTCCCTATGAAATGAACAGAATTCCCACCCTGCCAGCTGCTAGTGGTCCAGAACTTTGGGCATCAGCCTCTTGGGAAAACCAAGGTCACTTAGCAGGGCTGGGCCCAAGAGAGCTCCTTCAAAGCCTCAGGAGGTAGAGGGTACTCCTCACTGAATGTCTTCAGGCCCAGGCTGGAGGGACACTTGGCAGGGATGGGGTAGGGGGCATTGCACTCATGTCCACTCTGAAGTTCTCTGGATCTGTGGTACCAAGTGCCCCATTACCCTGATGCCCAGCATGCTGCTAACTCAAGCCTTGGTTGGTCTACCTCCCTCAGCCTCCTCTGATTGGAGGACTGGAGGGCAGGGCACCAGACCCCTCCAGGTATCTTCATTTAGGCAGGGCAAACTTAAATCCTTTGGTTCTGCAGTTGCTAATCTGCCTGGGAACTTCAGGAACCAGATGCCCCACCCACCCCCCATGCTGGGGATCCTCTGTCCCCCATTCTCCTGCTTTTCTGCCTTTTGTGTGTCTCTCCCCCTCCCCATTAGATTGGAAGGTCCTAGAGGGGAGGGACTGTCTTTCTTTTTATTAATTGTATCCCCTGGTGCTTCGCACTGTGCCTGGCGTGACCCTTAATCATTCCTTACTGGATTGGATCAGTGAGGGTTCTAAACTGTCTTCCTTTCAATTGCTGTGCCAGAGTCCACATTGTTCTCCTGGTTCTGCTCATTTTACTCAGTATCAGTCCCACAAATCTTCCAGGTTTCTTTGATACTTCTCTCTCCATGATTGCTTATTGCAGTAGTAGCATTCATGTAATCATAATTTGTATGACCATTCCCTAATTGGGGGTACCCTACGAGTTTTTGGTTCTTTGCCACTACAAAAGGAGCTGCTATAAATATTGGTGCACATACAGGTGCTTTTCCTCTTTCTTTGATCTCTTTGGGAGTCTGGCCGGGATAAAGCGTATGATGGTATCATTGGGTCAAAAGGTATGCAGGTCATTGTTCCCAACTGTTCTCCAGAACATGGACCAATACACAACTCCCCTAATACGCCCATTTTCCCGCAGACCCTCCAACATTTGTCTTTGTCATCTTTGATAATTTGATGGATGTGAAGTGTTGGTTTAATTTGCATTTCTCTAATTATTAGTGAGTTGAGGCATTCCCCCCAGATGTTTGTTGAGAGTTTGGAGTTCTTCCTTTTAAAATTATCTATTCATTTCCTTTGATTATTTGTCAATTGGGGAATTACTCTTGTTCTTATAAATTTGAACCTTGGAAATGAGATCTTTACCAGAAAAACTTTCTACAAATACTTTTTCCCAGTTAACTGTTTACCTTTGAATTTTAACTGCATTGGTTTGGTTTGTACGAAACCTTTTAAATTCCATGTGATCCAAATTGTCCATTTTGTCTTCTGTGATTCCCCCTGTCCATTGTTTAGATGTGAACTCATCCTCCGTCCACAGATCCAAATGGCAGCTATTGTATTATTCTTTTCACTTGCTTATGACGTGGCTTTTAATATACACATCATAGATTCATGTTCACTTAATTTTGGCATGGGGTGGGAGATGTCAGTCTTTATTTAATTTCTGCTAAACCACATTTTTGTTTTCCCAGAAGTTTTTGTTGAATCCTGAGTCTTTCCTTCAGTAGCTTCGGACTTGGTTTTTCTGAATACTAGGCTGCTAGTTTCACGTACTTCTGTGTATTACATCTCTCATCTGTTCCACTGACTGCCCACTCTCATTTTGAACCAGCAGCACAAAACGGCTTCGACGATCACTGCCTTGTGGAACAGCTTGAGATCTGGGGCTGTGAGGACCCTTCTCTGAGACTCCTTTTTCCGTTACTTCCCTTGAGATTCTTGACCTTTTTTTCCTTTAGATGAATTTTGTTATTTTTTCCCCCAGATCTCTCATCTTTGCTAGTGTGATTAGTATGGCACCGAGTAAGTGAGTTCATTTAAGTGGCGCTGGCAGTTTTCTCATATTGGCTCAGTCCATTCATGAGAAATTCCTATTCCTCCAATTACTGCCTTTTCTTACATAAAGAGTGTTTTGTAATTGTATCCATATGGCTCCTAAATGTGTCTTGGTAGCTCTGCTCTGCAGTATCTTTTATATACTCTGTTGTTATCCCAAATGAAACTTTCCTTTCTATCTCTTCCTGTGGGATTTTGTGGGTAATAGAGAGAAATACTGAAGATTCATGCTATTCCCCTTTTCTTAAGGCCCTCACACCTTGTTACTGGCCAGCAACGCAGCAGGACTTGACACTGTGTAGCCGAGCCTGAGACTAAAGTTCTCCTCCTTCGCCCCCAGAATAGTTGACTTGAGTCCCTCATCCACTGCCTGTGTCCTCTGCCCCATCTGCCAAACTAACGTCTCTGTTAACGTTGGGTACCTAACAGGCTAACGTCACTCCAGCATCTCTGAGAAACTCCCACCATTCATCTCTTCTCTGAATATCTCAGGAGAAAGGATTCTACTCCCCATCAGAGAAGGGTACAAGGGAGCCCAGAGAGAGGTGGATTGCCTAAGTCAGAAGAAACAGCCTGGGTCTTTGTCCACTTAAATCTCAGGGACTTTGAGGTGGGCGTGAGGAGGAGGAAGTAGGCTTCCCTTCTCCATGCTTGGAAAGGCCCGTTATTACCCCTCCCACACATACACACCCCAGAAAGCAAGAGGATGAGCCTGAGGACAGACTGTTGTCTCATGGCAGATGTCAGAGCCAGCAAGAGACCCCTGCCAGGCTGGGGTGGCATTTTCCTGCTCACTGGGGCAGTGACCTGTCTGTGGGCAACTTTCCTGATGAGAAAACTGTAGGCCTGGTTTAACCTGAGAGAAAAGGCAAGGTTGTCAGGTTGCTGAGGAGTCCCTCCATCATCTGTAGAGCACCCTGAACTGCTGTGTCTACAAGCCCAGGCCCTCAGGTTGGGGCTAGAGAGACCCTGAGGAAGCACCAAGCCAAACCTTCTCCCCACTGTGGCCAGAAAGGCCTCCCTTTGGTGGAACCTTGGCCCCTTCCCCAAGCTTCCCTGGGAGGAGTAACAATGCCCTCTCTTCTGCCTTTATATCCCAGGGAGTGGAGAGGTTAGAACAGGAGAATGTGAAAGGACTTGGGCTGCAGGGAGATGCTGAAAGGGTACAAGTGAGGGAGGGGGCTGAGAAGGTGGATGCCATGCCTTCTTCCTGGCTGTTCCATGAACAAGACCCTCCATCTCTTGGTTCAGGGCATCCTCTCTGGCTGTCCCCCAGGCCTGGAACTCTCTCCCTCCCCCACTCCATCTACTGACCTCTCTGGCTTCCTTTATGTCCCAACTAAAATCCCACCTTGTACAGGAAGCCTGCCCCATCCTCTCTTAATTCCAGGGTCTTCCCCTTCTTAAATAATTCCTACTTATCCTGGTGTAACTTGCTTTGTTTGTATCCGTTTGCATGTTATCTCATTAGATTGGGAGCTCCTTGAAGGCAGGGACTGTTCTTTGCCTCTTTTCTATATCCCCAGCACTTAGCACAGTGCCTGGCACATAGTAGGCACTTAATAAATGTCAACTGATTGATTCACAGAGTGTCAGAGGACTTTAGGCACTGGCTAGTTCAACTTTCTCCCATTTTACAGGTGAGAAGATTGAGGGTGAGAAGTCACTGAGTGACCCAATAAAAAGCCAGACCTGCAATGCAAGCCTGGGCACTGCCTCCTAAGCTGGGCTTTTCCACTGTCCCAGAGGAACATCTGGCCTGCTGCATCGATCAGAGCTCAGAACAGCATCTGTCTTCTGTGCTGGCCTGTAAATAGCAGTCTGGGTCGTTGGTGTCCAGGTAGTTGGGCTTTTATTTCTTCCCCAGGAATGTGGGAACATTAACTCCCAAATGCAGCTCCAAAATCTCTAAAGTCAGCCTGGCAGAAGGCCAGGGGTGTTTGGGAGATGCCAAGAAGAAACAAGGATGTCCCAAAAAGGAAGCAGAGCCTGCAGTCAATGGCCTTGCAAATAGCAGTCCCATTCTAGGTACCATGTTCATGTGGGTACAGAGAGGAGGTTTGGGCTTGCAGCTGAGGGGGGCATGGACCTACCTCAGAATCAGAAGGTCCCTGGAGCTCATTTATAGAATACTGGCTCTCAGTATCCATCAGAGCTTCTTTGGATGGCCTCATTGCCTGGTCTTTAGATGGAAATCCAGCAAAAAGGAGCAGAAAGCTCCAGCTACCTTCATGAGCTCCTATTGCCTGGTCTGCCAAATGACAGACAATCCAAGGTGCTAAAAGATCAGTCTGCCTATTGGTCGGAGTCACCAGCATTGACCCAGCCCAGCCTAGCTTAATCTGGTCCAACAGGCAGTCATCAGGGGTCTGCTGAATGTCAGGCGTGGGAGGTAGGGGATGATGGGGTGGGCAATATTATATCATGAGGCCTATTCTGCTAGGAGACAATCTGAACAGAGACAAGTATAGTCATGATCATCAGAGTGACCCTTGTTGGGCAGAATTACTAAGCCAATACAATTCCCAGGACAATTCTAGGAATCAAGGTTTATGAGATTTTGGTTATGCTCTTTGGAAATGGCAGAGGTATAGATTAATGACAGAGGCATATGGAGCAGAGGTGAATAGAATCCCACTAAATCCAGAGCCAGCTGGTGGCTGGCTAGACGCTGAGAGTCATTGTTAATGTTTTTTTAATAAATTTATTTTTTATTTTTAGTTTACAACACTCAGTTCCACAAGTTTTTGGGTTCCAAATTTTCTCTCCCTCCCTCTCCTCCCCCCTTCCCCTCCAAGCTGGCATGTACTCCAATGTAGATTCTACATATACCTTCATATTGAACTTACTTACATAATAGTCCAGTTGTAAAGAAGAATTATAACCAATGGAATGAATCATGAGAAGGAGAAATGAAACCAAAAAAGAAGGGAAAAAAGAGAGAGCAAAAAGTTTGCCTCAATCTGCATTCAGACTCCGTAATTCTTTCTCTGGACGTGCAGAGCTCTTTCTATCATGAGTCTTTTGGAGTTGTCTTTGAACCTTGGATTGATGAGAGGAGTTAAGTCTGTCAAAGCTAGTCCTTACGGATGCCGTGTGTCTGTAATAGTGCATAATGATCTCCTGGTTCTGCTCCCCTCACTCAGCATCAGATCATACAAGTCTTTCCAGGTTATCATGAAGTCTGTCTGCTCCTCATTTCTTATAGCACAGTAGTATTCCATTACATTCATACACCACAACTTGTTCAGCCATTCCCCAATTGATGGACATCCCCTTGATTTCCCATTCTTTGCCACCACGAAAAGAGCTGCTATAAATGTCTTTAAACATATGAGTCCTTTTCCCACTTGTATGATCTCTTTGGGGTATAGCCCTAGAAGTGGTGTTGCTGGGTGAAAGGGTATGCACATTTTTATAGCCCTTTGGGCATAGTTCCAAATTGCTCTCCAGAATGGCTGGATCAGTTCACAACTCCACCAACAATGTAACAGTGTTCCTATTTTCCTACATCCTCTCCAGAATTTGTCATTTTCCTGTTTTGTCATGTTAGCCAATCTGACAGGAGAGATGTGGTGTCTCAGAGTTGTTTTGATTTGCATTTCTCTAATCAATAGTGATTTACAGCATTTTTTCATATGCCTATAGCTATCTTTAATTTCTTCCTCTGAAAACTGCCTGTTCATATCTTTTGACCATTTCTCAATTGGGGAATGACTTGTATTCCTATAAATTTGGCTCAGTTCCCTGTACATTTTAGATAAGAGGCCTTTATCAGAGACACTGGGTGTAAAGATTTTCTCCTAGTTTTCTGCTTCCCTCCTGATCTTTGTTGCATTAGCTTTGTTTATACAAAAACTTTTCAATTTAACATAATCAAAATTATCCATTTTGCATTTTGTAATGCTCTCTATTCCTTGTTGGGTCACTAATTCTTCCTTTTCCCATAAATATGACAAGCAAACTATTCCTTGCTCTCCCAAATTGCTTATAGTATCAGCCTTTATTCCTAAATCATGAGCCCATTTTGACTTTATTTTGGTGTCATTGTTTATGGTTTTATGCCAACATGTCTGGAGGTCTCCAGTGGAGTGGGATCTGTGCGTGACACTGTGCAAGTTAACATTTTACCAATGACTTGCACAAGAGCCTTGGTGGTATGCTCAAAGGATTGGCAGATGATATCATGATGAGGGAGAGTGCTAACATCGTGGATGATTGAGTCAGTATCCAAAAGGAGCATTGGCCTGAATGGAGTGAGATGAAATCCAGTAGACATAGAGGCAAAGTCTGCCAAGAGAAGATGGGGGTGAATGGAGAGCACGGAGAGCAGCAGTTGTCCATCTTCAGGGCTCTGTGAGCTGGAGGACAATCCCTGGGGCTGTCTGTCCCGTGGCATCACATAGTCCGGACTGAAGAATTCTTCATCCACTTTGTTGTTCCTGTGTGAATGGCCAGACCAAGCACCTTGGGGTGATGATCACTCTCATTTAGGAGACTTTCTAATGTGGAGAGGAAGCTGGGATCAGTTTAGGACTACAAAGGTAGTGGGAGTGGGACACACAGCTTAACCCTGAGACTCCTTGCAAAAGCTATGAGCCTATGAGCCCCCACAAAGGCAAATGACTCCTTCCTGGGGCATTCTTTTATTTCTAAAGCAAACTTGGGTGGCTAGGTGGTGCAGTGGATAGAGCAGGGGCTTGGAATCAGGGTGACTCATGTTCCTGAATTCACCTCTGACCTCAGACACAGTAGCTATGTGACTCCGGGCAAGTCATTTAACCCCTTTTGCATCAGTTTCCCTATCTATAAAATGAGCTGGAGAAGGAAATGGCAAACTGCTGCAGTATTTCTGCCAAGAAAACCCCAGATGAGCTCGCAGTCAGACAGGACTGAAATGACTGAACAGCAGCAAACAAACATTACTCAAAGAAATGCATTTTCTCCATGTGGAAAATGAGCGGGCAGTAGGCTGGCCTGTGTGACCTCTGAGGGTCCTTCCAATGCTCCATCTGTGGTCCTGGATGCTGGGATCTTCACATGGTGGGATTTCAGCAGGGAACTTTCTAGCCATAAGGTCAGGCAAGTCTCCCCACCCCCAGCCCCACCCCCAATGATGCCTGTGGATGAAGAGCACTTAGTCAGCTGGCTGACCGCCCCCCCCCCCCCCCCCCCCCCCCGCCAGGGGCCAGAGGCAGTGCCCCTGAAATCTCCCTGCCTCTCCTTTCCTCCATACAGCCTCTGTCTTGGTGGATCATCCAGGTTCCTGGAGTTTTATTTCATGGCTTCCCTGCCCAAGGTCTGGCAGCAACCCATGCTGTGGATTCTGGGGCAGCAGGGCTGTGTGGATCCCCACTGACCTGCTTGTGCTGATTTCTTTTCTTAGATTGTAAAAACATTTCGATTCATCATTAATGTTTGTACAAAACCAGGTCATTTTCAAAAACCTCTAAATAGAGGTTTTCAGAGCCTGAAAGAACTTGCCACAGTCAGTGACAGATATCTCTGAGGAGGAGCAGCCAGGTTTCTCCTCCTGGATGACAAACACACTTCATTCTCCAGGAACTGGGGTCATTGTCCAAGTGACTGAACCCTGAGAAATGTGGAGGATCCTGAGAGGACACTGGGAGGGTCTTTGGGCTGGCTCCTCAGTCCTGATGCTGCCTGGGATGTGAAGGAGATTTATCCATTGCTCTAAAGATCACCAAGTCCCCCATACATCCTCCTCCAGAGCCTTGGGGTGGCTGGGGATAGGGCTGGGGGCAGGATGTCCAGGCCCAGAGAGTTCCAGCTGTAACAGATCCTTCCAATATGGAAAGCTTCAAGGGTGGCCTGGCAACAGGCCAGGGACCTCACCAGGTGAGCCACAAAGGGGAAGATCATATAGTAAGCCATGGAATAAAGTGTCTGCCTGGATGAAGTGAGTCCCTAAGGTCATGAGATCATGGATCCAGAGGTAGAAGGGCCTCTGGTCCAACCTTAGAGATGTGGTAACAGAGGCCCAAGGAGTCAAGGGAACACAGAGAGGAAGCATTAGAAGTGGGATTTGAACCCAGGGCCTCTGACTCTGAACACAGTCCTCAGTGTTTGCCTCTCAGGATCCTTAACATCTCACAGGAGCTTGGGCAGTGGCAGACGTCCTCTGGCCCACAAAGAAGGCTCCAGAAGACTCTAGTCCAGGTATTGGATCGACACTGAACTAATCCTCTTAGAAGGTGCTGTGATGCTGTCAGCAGAGCTGTGAGCAGGGCTAGATAGCCTCTGAGGTCCCTGCCAACACACAAATGCCCTGCCTGGGGACCCTTCGAGTGCCTTGGGGCCAAGCACACTTGGTAACTGGAATCTGTGACCTAGAACAGAGTCCTGAGGGAGACACCAGAAGGCCCAGGCTCCTTCCGACCCTCAAGGGAGCTCACCAAGCCAGAGGGGACACCCAGCACCTGCCACCCACAGCAGTAGGCTGGGTGGGGGGGCAGAAGGGGACGGGTTCAGGTGACAGCTTCTCCCAGTGTCTTTAGCTCCTAATGTTCTCTCAATTGGACTGACTCGGTGCAGATGTCTTCCTCCTCACTGCACAGGGCCCATGGCCTGTACCTGGGACTTACTTGGGCTGGGGCCATAGTTCAGTCACTGTCCTTGGTGCTGACCATACCTTCTCCTGCTGGGCCTGAAGAGCAGGAGGGGGAGTAAATTTGGGCTAGTTTCAGCATAGGTGGGCATTGGGACTCTGGCACAAGAAGTCAGGGGCCAGACTAACAAGCTGGAAAGACCCAGGGTAGGAAGCGGAGACAGAGACAGAGGCAGGGCCCAGGTTGGCAGCGACGTGCTTTCACGGGCTCTGATGCAGCCAGGGCTCGAGGGGATGGATCTGTGAGATGGCAGGGCCCAGTCCCCTCCTTTTATGGAGCGCTTAGGAAGGAGAAGGAACTTGCCCCGGTCACACCTTGAACCCAGGTCGTCTCCTGATCCCCAGGCCGGTGCACTTGCCTGGGAGCCACTCTGTAAAATGCTGTCAGAGCAACTGGGTCACTACACCTTCTGATCCACAGCTATTGCTCCAAAGCCTTCAGAGGCCCAAAGCCAGACCCTCAGCCTGGCCTGGAGAGAGGCCAGGAAGGAGGGAGGGCCCTATCCAGCTTGGCTCCCTCTCATTTTTCTAGCCCCCATTTCACCTTCTTCCCATGTCTCCCCACTGGAGAGCAGCTCACTGCTAGTAACTGGGTGTTTCCAGGTGAGTGTGTGTGTGTGGGGGAGGGGAGCAGTAGGTGGGGCCTCAGAGTTTGAGCTTTGTTTTCTAGTTGGCAGGACCTTGGCAATCATCTGGCCCAAGTTCCCACCCAGTGAAGCAATGAATTCTGCAGCATCCTTCAGAGACTGCCAGCCATTCACCTCTGCTTGGATATCTCAGGTGATGGGGAGCTCACTGCTTCATAATACAGCCCACTCCATCTTTGACCAGTCAGTCATTCAGCCTTTATTTAGCACCTACTATGTGTGAGGCACTGTGCTAAGAGCTGGCGATACAAACAAAGGCAGAAGACAGCTCCAGCTGTCAAGGAACTCACAGTCTCAAGGGGGTCGTGCTGATTGTCAGGAGGCACAGACATGGCCAGCCTTCCAAGGCCAGGAGGGGCCCAGTCTTGCCCTTGCTTTCCTCAGGGTCTTCTCAGATATCACTGCTTTCCTTCAGGCCAATGGGGAGCCTGCTTCGGGTCTCTCTCTGGCATGAATTTAGGGCTAAGGTTAACCCAACTGCCAGGAAACCTTTCTGTTATGCCTGGGTCCTGGTGTGCGGTCATGGTTCATCGGTCCTTCAGAGTGAGCTCCACAAAACCACTGACTGGGGGGAAGTGTCCCTGGCCATGGAGAGCTGCTCAAGCCTGGGAGGGGGCCACCCCTAGTTCTGGGGAGCTGCCCGAGACTGGGGGCCACCCCTGGTTCTGGGGAGCTTCCCAAGACTGGGGGGAGGGCATCCCTGGTTCTAGGGAGCTGCCCAGAGCTGGTTTGGGGAACAGAGAGCTTTAGTTCTTATCCTGGGGCTTCATCTGCAATCAGGCTCACTGGAAGAAAGGCAAGGTGTGATCTTTGCCTCCATTTGGGGATGGGTGGAAAGTGGATTAAAAAAATCAGAGACAGAGAGGTTAGAGCCAATGTTCACCTACATCTTGACAGACATTCCTGACTCCCTTATTTTCTCACAGACTGAAGGCTCAGAGCTGGAAGGTTCAACCTCCCTCCTTGTCTGACAGATGAAGAAACCAAAGGGTAAAAGACTGGCCCAAGGTCACTCAGGTAGGAAGTGGACTTGAACCCAATCCTTCTGAATGCAAAGCCCCATGAGGCCAGTGAGTGGTGGAGAAATGATCTGGATGCAGCAAGTTCCCCCTCCCCCCCCCCACCTCCCAAGCCAGGAGTTCCAGACTTTCATTCAGTCTCCAGGTCCTCTGTTTGGCCTTGAGCTACAGTGAGAAGAGGGAGGCCCTTTGGGGAGCTGAGTTGGCAGCACCCTTGTCACAGTCCCCCTCTTCCCCCCTCCCCCTGCTCCCTAGATTGATCACTGAAGTTAGGTGGGAGAGGTTTGCACACATTGGAGCAGCCCAGCTGTCCCTGGTGTGTCCCCATAGGGGACCCACTTGATGGGACTCCAGGTCCCTCCTTCCTGGGGGAAGGTTGCAGGTGCCCCTAGCTGGACCAGAGGATCTAGAGAGCAGGTAGGCTTCTAGCAGCTGAAATAGGGCACAAATTGCCCTGAGGGCTACTTCCTGAATCCCAAGCAGTCTCTGCAGCCCACGGCTCATTGCTGACTTCTAATGGAATGAGAACCAAAGGCCGCTGTCCTGGCTGAGTATACTCTGTGCTGGGGGTTAACAATGGTGTTGGGGGCCATTAAACCATAAGTAAGGATTGCTGCAGCTGTCCACTGACTTAGAAAGCCACATCTTAACAGGATTTTTATTTATTTTGTTAAATATTTCCCAATTACATTTTTATTTAAATTTAATATTTTGTTTTTTCCTGTTACAATTTTAACATTTGTTTCTTAAAATTTTCTGGTTCCAAATTCTTTCCCTCTCTCGCTCTCCTCTTCTTCTAATTGAGAAGGCAAGAAATTAGATATAGTTTATACATGTGCAGTCATGTAAAACATGTTTCCACATTATTCATGTTGTGAAAGAAAACAGACAAAAACCCCTGAGGAAAACAAAGTAAAGAAAAAGTCTGCTTCAGCCTGCATCCCAACTCCATCAGCGCTTTCTCTGGAGGTGGAGAGTGTTTTTCATCATGAGTCCTTTGGGATTATCTTGGATCACTGTATTGCTGAGAAGAGCTAAGTCATTCACAGTGCCTCATCACCCATTACTGCTGGTACTGTATCCCAACTCCATTTCTATCTGGTTCAGCTACATTGGGGAGTGTTGGGAAGCCCAGGTGTCCCTGTAATGGCAGGTCTGATGCCTCTGGTTTGGACCACTCACTTCAGGAGAGTAATTCTAATATTTGCTGTTTTCATCCCAGATTTCATGACAAGGGATCTTTCTTTTAAATGGAATTTCTGATTCAGCCAAACAGAGAAGGGAGGCAGATCAGCATCTATTAAGCCTCTGGTACTGTGCCAGGATCCAGGAATGCAGAAACAAGACATTAAACAGGCCCTGCCCTCATAGTGCTTATGTTCTTTAGGAAGAGATGGAAACACTCTGAGGCATTGCGGCGAGTCTGTAAGTCATCCATTGGCATAATTCATTCCAATTCAATAAGCAATTATTAAATACCTATTTGTCCAGGTGTAGTTCTAGATACTAGGAATAAGAAGACAAAAATAAAATGTATTGGGGGTGGGGGATGAGGCCAAGTGGTCCAAGGCCCCAGAATCCTTCGAGATTGCCCAGAATCCTATTCAACAGCACAAAGGCGGTGGAGGGTTTGGTTGGTTTTAAGATCGAGTGAAGGGGAATTAGAGGAAAGAAGCCTGGAAAGGGAGATGGGAGCCAGGCCCTGGAGAGCCTGAAATGGAGGCTGATGAGTCTGGATTTCAATTCTAGCAGCAAAGGTAGTTGTGGCTGCATTTTGAGCATCGGAGTCACACTGTCAGGGCTGTGTCTTAATACCAATGTGTCAGCTGTTCGTGGGGTGGATTGTGAGGGAAAAAGGCTGGAAGCAGAGTAGGGAGGCCAGTTAGGAGGCGATTGTGGTGTGAGATCGTCCTTCATCCACTATAATTTGTTCTGGATTGGTTTCCACTGCCTAGGGAGCCCTCAACGCCAGACAATGAACCCCAGACCTCAGCATGCACCCCAATAGAGCTCTGTCCTCCCAAAGACTCCCTGCCTCTGCATATTGCTTCCATCCTACCTGAAACCTGCAGCTGATGGGCTCTGTCTCCTCCTCCTCTCCCTCCTTCCTTCTCTCTGCCCTCTCCTGAAATGTGCAGAAGCCCTCAATGTGCCCCTCCTCAGAATGCACCCAGGACCTCAGCCCCCAATCACTCGCATTCTCCATAGCCTCTAACCTATTCCTGCTGACTTCACCCAGGGCTCTGCCCTCATGACACCCAGTCATGACACCCTGTCTCCAGACAACACCACGCACCATGCTGCTGGACCAGAAACCAAGCTCTGGCTGACACAACCCTTTTCTATCCAGACCTTCTGCCCTGGGGTCTGTTATGTTGATGGGGGGCTGGGCAGACGGACACATGAAACACATGGAAATAGACATGCATACAGTCTTAGAGATGCCCATGTCGGTTATACCTGTGACCATCATGGGTTCAATGAGCCAGTCCATAACAGAAACAGACAATTGTTTGCCCAATCCAAGAGGAAGCTTCCTTGGGGTCATCTGAAAAGTCTCTTGGCTGGAGGCTGGGGCTGTGGCATATCTGGGGGTAAAGTAGCTGAATGTTTCCAAAGACCAGAAGATATGTCTTGGCCCAGGGGATATGACTGAGCTAGAATGTCTTCAGCTGATGTATGAGAATAATTTCCTCTCCATGGTCAAGGAACTCACCCCTGGAGAGAAGATAATGGGCATCCAGAAGCAGCAAAGCCAACCTAGGTCACAACACTGACAAAGCTCCCATTCCCACCAGAAAGGGCTCTGGAAGATAGCAACAAGGGTGAGGGGACCCATGATAGGGGAGTGGTGGGGGAGGTGAGGAGGAGCAGAGAAAGGCCAATGGAGAGCAGGGACCAGAAAAGAGCTGCTGCCCAGAGAACATCTCCCTATACCGAAAAGGGCCCCTAAGCAAAAAAATCTACCGTACCCCCCCCCGGGGGCAATACTGTAAGTCCTGGAAGACCACTTCTGGGGAGGTTGGCCCATCTGACTTTTCACCGGCTCAAACAGGAGTCGTTTCTATGTCCTTTACTAAGTAAATGCCATTTGTCTTTGTTTTGAGGATTGGGCAGTCCTTTGACTTTTCTCCGGATGATCCTCTGTCCTGCTCCTTTCAGTGACATCATCCACCTTCTCTCCTCCAGAGCCTACTGCTGTCTCCAGCTCCCTCTGTCTCAGCAATCCTTGCTTTCTATTTTCTGAAAAAATCCAAGCTGCCCTTGGTCACAGCTCCCTGATCTCCCTTATTTCCATACTTCAGGCCCCTTTCCAATGTCTACCTCCTATTCCTGGTCACCAAGTCAGAAATCAGTTATTAAGTGCCTACTGTGTACCTTGTACTGTGTGTTGGGCACTTAGGACACAGAGAAAGGTGAACATGGTCCCTAGCCTTTAGGAGCTCACACCCTGAGGGGAGAGACAAGGTGGAAACGCTGTGCACATCAGATAATGGTGGAGACGATTAGCAGAGGATGAGGACTAATTAGCATCAAGGAAGATGAGAAGGGCTTCCTGCAGCAGGTGGGGTTTTAGCTGGGATGTGAAGGAAGCTGGAGGAGTCCAGAGGCAAGGATAAGGAGAGAGAGCATCCCAGGTGGGTGGAGCACAGCCAGGGAACATGCCCAGCATCAGGAGACAGAGCCCAAGAAAGGCAGTGGTGCTAGGTCTCAGAGCTTGTGGTGAGGTGGGGGGTGGGGGGACCTGGAAAGGCAGGAGGCAGAGAGCTTGGGAAGGGCTTTCAAAGCCAAATGAATGATTTTTTTTGGCAGAGCAATTGGGGTTAGGTTACTTGCCCAAGGTCACACAGCTAGTACATGTGTCAAGTGTCTGAGGCTGGATTTGAACTCAAGGTCCTCCTGACTCCATGGCTGTTGCTCTACTCACTGTGCCACCTAGCTGCCCCAAATGAATGATTTTCTGTTTAATTCTCTAGGCAAGAGGGAATCCCTGAGGTTGGTTTGGTTTTTTTAAATATATTTTTAAGATGCTAAATTTTAAAATACTTTTATTTATATTTTATGAGATGGGGTGGGAGGAGAGAATGCCATGGTCAGACCTGTACTTTTGGAATATCAGTTGGTAGCTGAGTAGGGGATGGGCTGGGGCGAGGAGAAATTCGAGGCAGGTAGACTCCCTTTCATTCCCCCTCCCCAGCAATTATGGCAATATTCCAGGTGTGAGGAGATGAGGGTCTGCCCCAGGGGGTGGCAGGGGCAGAGGGGAGAAAGGGGCATATTTGAGAGATGTTGTGAAGGTTGAGTTAACAGGGCTTCCATTCTCTCCTCTCTTGTTCTTTCCCTTGTCCTGAATCCCATGTCTTTCTGTTTTCCAGGAGGTTTACTCCTCCCTACCACCAGCTTCATTCTCTGCCCATCCACCGGCTCTCTGTCCATAGGACATGACTCCTTTGCGACCCTGGCTCCTCTTCTTTGGGTACACTCTAGCCTTTCAATGTCTTTCCTAACATGGGAAGACCAGGGATATCCTTCCAGAGGGGGTCTGAGGGTCACTAACACCTTGAGATCTTTTTCAGACCATGCCTCCTCCATCTTGTACTTTCAAAGTGGATTTATTTTTGACCCCAAAGGTGTCAGAGACCGTAAGGCATAAGGACACAACCCCAGCCCAGACAGAACTTTGCTCGTAGGAGCTGCTTAGTAAATGTTTGCTGAATTGGATTGAATCGAATTGAATTACTCATTGACCATGTCTTTTTATGATGAGGGACAGTCCTCAAACAGGCTGACAAGTGGCCTTCCTGGACTGTGTCCCAATGCCTAATCTTACCCCCGCCAACACACAGAGATTGTTGTTTGTTTCTTCCAGGGTCCATATGGAAGGACAAAGAATGTGTTTCTCAGGCAATTGGTTTCCTTCCTCCCACTCTCAGTTCTGCCAAGATAAGAGCCTGGTCGTGATTTCCCTCCCACTCATCGTACCTATCTCCTTGCATAGTGGAGGGAAGACCCCCTCACTCCTCTTCAAAGTCAGACACGCGCTGAATGTTCATGGGACGCATCTGACAGACTGTGAAATTCCTACTGGGCTCCACCAGTCCATGAAGCACAGTCACTGTTACCTCTCTCTGGGCTCTTTCAGGGGCTAGTTTTCCACAAGCACTTTTTATCCAGAAGTAAATTGTGACTGGGAAACGATCATTTGTGTTTCCATCATTTTCCCCGTTCCGTTGCTGGTCTTTAGGAAACTAATGAAAAGCACACACAACATAATTTCAGTATAAAAGAAAGCACAAATACCTGATTTTCCTTGAGCTTGTCCTCAGAGTTAGGAGTGTTACACCGTGACTTTGAACCGTAGACACCACGGTAGCTTGTTATAGCGTCATTGGGTTTGTCTTCAAATCCTTACTCCACTTTGCACTTTTTGTGTTAACTTTTGCGTGTATGCACGTGTATATGTGTGTGTATACAATTGTAAGAGCTGAGAGAGTAGGCATTCCAGCTTTGAGATTCATAACGGATGAGAACTGTATTGTTTTGGCCTTTAAATTCATTAATGAACTGAATAAATGAGCTTATCTTTATATATGTGTATACATATATACATATCTGTGTATGTGTGTCTATGTATATATATGTACATACATGCACACACACACAAACACACACCAAGTTGGACGTCATGGGAGATGTTAAATTAATGTTCCGAAACGTCTCTGCCAGGAATGAGGAGCTCAGGCTGGTCGATCTCTTTCCAACCATTTGGAACCAGTAGAAATGGCTAAAAGACTCATTATTACTGCAAATTATTCTTGGAATATTCCTTCTGAGTTCCCATTGTCTACTCCAGGCTACACCGCCCCAGAGTTTTGGAATTCAGGAGATGACATGGTATGTCCTGCGTTTTTATTTGGGGCATCCAAAGGTTTTGTCCCGTTCTTGAGATCGGGCCCAAGCCAAAGCCGAGGACTTGCAAACCTGTCGGAGGTCAAGGGCACCAGACTGTTTCACTGACCCTGTGTCTGTTAACCTGCCCTGGTCAGCTCTGTGGGTTTGGGGAATACTCTGGTTCAGCCCCAGTGAGGATCCCTGGCTTTAAGCCGCACTCCTCATCATGATCAACTGCCTTGGAGGAGTATGAAAGAGAGGAAGCTTTTTGGTAGGAAAGGAGCAGCCAGGGTAGGCTGGGGCCATCACTGAAGGCTTCATAGTAGGTTATCTGCAGAGCTCCAAGGAAACAGCCACAATCCAGGCTGCTGGGTCCCCTGCAGTCTGAGCCTGTGAAGGGAGGAAATTACAGGGTATGAAAATGGGCCAGTGTTATCAGGCTCCTGGCATTATGTAAGGTACCATTAGGAACAGCCTCAAGAACAAAGGGACAAAGGGTGGTGAACCCAAAAGAGCCCCATCCTGAGAAATCATTTCCTGCATCCAAGGCTGCAGCCCTCAAGGGTGAGCTGCTTTTCCCAGGCTCTTTCCTGCTTCCCCAGGAGGGGGGGGGTGGGGGAACCTTGGAGAGGGATGCTTTCCCTGAGGTGAAGCCTTCAGAGGGGCTGGGGTCCTGTGTGTCTGCATCTGGACGTGTGCTCAGTGGGACTGGGTCACCCACTGGGGCCTTGGCCAAATGGTCTTCTAACTCTGACCTTCGCTGGGGAGAATTTAGTTCATTTGAAAGAATTCCCCCAAAACCTGTAAAAAGAATCGGCTTTGCTGACAGGGTCCCGGATGTGGAGGCAGGGGTGGATGAATCATAAAATGCTCTTCCTGAGGTGTAGGGGGATTGTTTGGGGGGGACAGAGATGGGCCCAGGGCAGCCACATCTCACTGGCATGAAGGCATTGAGCTTGTTGTAGGGATGTTACCCCCTAGAAATGGTACCTTCTGCTTTGTGGCAGACAGCAAGATGGATCATATTAGCCATCTCCATGCCTCTCTCACATTGCTGCTTCCAGGTTTAAGGGAGGCAGGTGGTGAAGAGAGGAGGCCTCCCACTGAGGCAGGCAGTGCCTAGGGCAATGCCCAGAGGGCAGGACTCAGAGCAAAGAACCCCATCCATGACCATTTGCACATCTCTCTCCCTCTCTGACCCTCACCTTCCTCATCTTTATAATGGGGCTAGCCAGACCTGTGTACCTACCCCAGGTAATGTCTACAAAGTGCAGTCTGTAGACCAAGAAATAGCAGTGATTTTTCTTGAAATGCCCCTGTCTTGAGGACTGAAAGTCAGAGTTTGAATCATTTTGACGATGACCTTGTACCTGGCCTTCCACTCCACAGGTGACTTGTCCTTCTCAGTGCTGATGTCCAGGGAATTAAGGAATGCCTCTGGGCCCCCTAGGCTCGGCTCCTCAAGTTGGGGCAAACTGAATTGTATTTATATACGTGTGTTTAAAGAGGCTAGTGGTGAGTCTCTTTTGAAATGCAAATCATGCCAGAACTGGAAGGATCTCGAGTGTGAATCTCTTCTAATCTTTCAATCTTGCCTGGCTCTCCCTGGTCTTGCCAGGATCACACCCCCTTTCACTGAAGCGGACTGTGACCCCTCCATGCCTCCTTCCCTTACGACTCATCAAGCTCTTCACAGAGGAACCGCTCGATGGTGGGAGGGCTGTCCCTGATTCTCTCAGGACTTCCAGACTGCCCAAAGCCCCAGGGCTGTCTCTAGCTATGGTCTTCACCCTCCTTCCGAGACCAGCTGAGGTACGTCTGTGCAAATCATTCCTGGTTTCCTCATCCAGCCTGCCTGTGTCCATCAAGCATGTTCCCCATGCCGAACCTCAGTTGGAGAGGGTCTTAAATGAAAAGGTTTCTATTTTATTCCACACAGGGGATAGTAGAAGTTTTTGAGAGGGGGAAGGCCACATGTGTGCTCATCTGGTCAGGAGGATGGAGGGGAGGGGGAGAAGCTGGGGCTCAGAGGGCAGTCTGTGGAAAGGGCTGCATTTACCTGCCCCTGCTGACCAAGGCCTCATACCTGCCTGGGCAAGATTGGCTAGTGGTCAGGAATGAACCAAGGAAAGAGGTGCCTTCCTCGAAAATGTTCTGTCTCCTCACTGCCCCTCAACGAACTGGAGGTCCGTGGCTCCCATTTCCATTTAGCAAAGGAAACAGCTGTAAGGCAGGTCAAGGGGGAGGTGTTCTGTAGAGGTGACCCCATGATCCCTTTTTCCAGTTTCTAGGAAACCAGTTTTTCAGTTGTTTGCCGGATGGAGATTTCCTGGTAGAAGCCAATTTCAGCAAGAAAAATCTTCCTGCACCCCCAGGAAGCACCTGCTCTGCTGAGGCGGCTCATGCTGGGTGATCAATATGTCTTTTGCACTCTCGTTAAAGAAGTGGGAGCCCCCTTCTGCCACTGCCGAGCAGAGGCCCCCGCTGACCTCAGCCCTGGCCCAAGGAAGCAGGATATGAGGTTTGGGGCCCCCTGCTCAGGAGCTAATCAAGCAAATCTCATTAGCGGTGCGTTCAGCATTTCGATTTCTCCTTTCCTTCCTGGCTAAGATAGCTTTGTGTCAGGAGGTCTTCAGCGCTGGAGCCATTTGGCTTTGGGGTTTGTCAGGACAGAAGAAATATATATGTATACATAGACACAATACACACACATATACACAAATATATACGTATAAAACGTTATAATGTACACATGTATAGCACACACATATATACATATATGTGTGTGTATATATATATATATATATATATATATATATAGAGAGAGAGAGAGAGAGAGAGAGAGAGAGAGAGAGAGAGAGAGAGGAGAGGGAGAGGGAGAGGGAGAGGGAGAGAGAATGAGCTATGGGATAAGGGAATTTTTGTGAGTGTCCCAGGTCTATTTCTTTGGGGGAGATAGAAAGGGGGATGCGGGGAGGCGGGGTAAGTGGAACAAAGGTTATGGTCTTTTGGTCTTCTGCCATCAGCCCAGGTCTTGTGATTTAAAAAACAAAACTCATGTGTTTTTTTCTTTTAAAAATGTTTTGTTGTTGATGCCTTCTGTCTTCGGGTTACAGTCATTTCCCATTCCACTCCCCCAACCCCTAGACTGAGTTATCCCCTGGGACAACGGGAAACAGTTAAGCAAAGCCCTGCCCTAGTAGCACCCCCTTCACCCCGCCCCACCCCGCCCCAGGAATGGGCGGGTCTCAGTATTTATTCTCCTGGTTACTCGCCTCTGCAGTTCAGAATAGCTTTCCATTCTGGTTTGTCCACTGTTTACTTTGTGGGAGTGATTGCAGATCTGGGTTTCTTGGTTCTGCTTCTTTCGTTCTGTATCAGCTCATAGCGATATTCCCAGGTTTCTTTGAATTCTTCATGTAATGTTGAATGGGTAAGGCTCCCGTGTGTAAGAAGCACAGCAGAGGGAATTGGTCTGCCTTGTAGATTTAAAGGGTGTGTTCCATTTCTAAGGGGTCACCTAGAGCTAATCAGTCAGAGAGCTAGGATGTGGCCAGGCAGAGAGGGCTGGATGCAGGAGCTCCTAGGGCTGAGTCCTCCTCACCTGCCAGACATGTAAGAAACTGAAGAAATGTTTTCATTATAGCATGAGTGGGTGGGCACCCCACAGATAGCACAGGTCCCTTCTTGCTAGGTTTGTCTTGCTTTGGACTGAGGGACTCATCTCTACTAGGTTGGGTGGATATGCTGTCTCTGTCTCTGCCTCTGTCTCTCTTTCTGTCTCTCTGTCTCTCTCTCTCTCTCTCTCTCTCTCTCTCTCTCTCTCTCTCTCCCATATCTAGGTTGATTTTCTCCCTGATTATAGGGTCTCCTGTCTATGGAAACATGCACTTGCTGAGGGCTGTAATCTCAGTTTGCCTCCACTGTATTAGGAACTTACAGAATACTTCCAAAATGAATCCATCCAATGTCTTTTTTTCTTTTTACGTAACAGCTGAACTGAAATAATGTTTCTTCCCTTTCTCCTCAAATATCCATCTCCCCAAATTTCTCCCTGTACCAGTATTAATCACAAGAGATGAGAATTTAGCAGACACCAGTTTTTTTTTTTATAAAAAGCAGATAAGATGATACCAGTGAAAGGGTGGTGAGCAATGGAGGGGAACGTTTCATTTGAATGGGAAGAAGCTGGCAGCCTGAGCTGTTGGTTACACAGGCAGACTCAGTTTTTCCTCCTAAGCTCAGTTATCTCCCCAAAGAAGAAGAAATTAGATGAGAGAGAGAGAGAGAGAGAGAGAGAGAGAGAGAGAGAGAGAGACAGAGAGAGAACGAGACAGAGACAGACAGAGACAGACAGAGACAGACAGAGACAGACAGACAGAGACAGGCAGAGAGAGAGACAGACAGAGACAGAGACAAGGGAAGGAGCGGGGCAGGGAGGGAGGGAGGGAGGAGGAAGAGGGAGAATTAAGAGAGTTCCAGGCATGGGGAACAGCCAGAGAAAATGCCTGGAGTAAGGAGTGGCAATCTTTCTTATTAAGCCCCTCCAGCCAAGTGCCTCTCCAGCCATTTCTCTGCCTCACGATTGCTTTATTTAAATTAAATTATTGTTCTTTTTTCAGTGAACAAAATTCAATTTTTTTTCTCACTCTCGCCTCACCATCCCCTCAAGCTGGAGAAAAGAAAAATGAACACAAACCTCACAACAGAAATGCAAAGACGGGCCAAACAGAATCCCACATATCGCCTGTGACCAGAAATGTGCATCTCCTTCACTTGGGCATTTTTCTGAGCCGAGAAACAGGCTCTTGGCAGCTGGACTGTCTGGAGCAGGCTGGGTGCCAGCAGCTGTGCTTTGGATCTTAAAGTCTAACTTTGGGTGGGTCACACCAAATCACCAACCTGGGTTCCTGCAGAGCCCCCAGGAGCCAAGACGTTCGCTAAACCATGTTGTGTTTCTCTTCTCCTGTCATACCTTTCCTGGGAGAGTGCCGCAGCACAACCCTCGTGGAGCCCCCAGGTGGGGTCCAGGTAGGGGGATGGAGAGCCCCGGAGTCTTCTGGGAAGTATCTGAGACCCCCAGACAATGTGGGTACACTTAAAACACATTGTGAAGGGATGAGGGATCCTCTTCTCTGAAGACTTGACTTTGCTAGGCAATAGTGAGGGGCATTCCAAGGTTCAGCCTCCCCGAAGGCCAAATCCCAGGGTCTATGATCCACCTCAACATGCATTGCTAAGCTGCCTCAGGAGATGGAGCTGAAGTCTCCCTGAAAACCACCTCCCCCAATCAACTAGAATTCCCTCATCTGGGCACATGCTGGTTTTTCTCAATAGACGAGGACAGGAGCTATTTGGTCATTTTCTCTTCCTCAATATTCCAGCACCTAGAAGCAGGTTCTTGGTAAATGCTTTCTGCAGGCTCTAAAAAGAATCATTGGGGAAGACTTCACCACCTAGCCTGTTCTAACATGCTCACAATAAGTTGATGGTGGTGGAAGACCATGGGCCGTTAGGGGGTACCATAGTGCACACAGTGCCTGGAGTCAGGAAGGTATTTCCTTAGTTCAAATCTGGTCTCAGACACTTTCTAGCTGTGTGGCCCTGGGCAAGTCACTTAACTCTGTTTGCCTCAGTTTCCTCATCTGTTAAATGCGCTGGAGAAGGAAATGGCAAACCACTCCAGTATCTCTGCTAAGAAAACCCCAAATGGGGTCATAGAGAGTCTGACATGACTGAAAATGACTGAATAACCACAGTGGATGACAGCCAGAATCGGTCAGGAAAACCTGAGTTCAAATCCTGCTTCAGATAGATGCCAGAGGTGTGACCATGGGTAGTCACAGAACTGCCCCACCTCAGCCAGAGACATTGCCTTTCTCGAAGGGTTGTTGGAGGACCCAAAGGGACCATACATGTAAAGTACTTTACACCTCCTTGGGTGCTACGTAAGTGGTAGCCGTTTTAACTGGACACCCAAAGGACAGTGTCGGCTAGGAAGGCATCATTCCTGACCTTTTTCCTGCGACCGACCCTGGTTCTGCCTGTGACTGAGCTTGGTCTTAGTTTCCTGTCCTGTCCAGGTCCCAGTGCTTGGTTCAGTTTGGGGCAGCTGGCAGACAAGCTCCAGCTACAATCCGCTGCATGTCTGGATAGCAAGTCTGATTGTTTGCCCGCTCGGAACAATTTATTTTAAAAATGCTATTTCCATCAATCATTTATTAATGACTCTGCCTAGTGAGATAATTAGGGAGTCATGTCTAAGATAAAAAAGTGCTCACCTTTGTCCTGCCTAATTACCTTGTAGTTTATTAATCTTCTAAGAATGTTAATGAGGAAGGCTCCTCGTGGTTTCAGCCCAGCCTTGGCCAGGAGCAGCCGGGCACTTGCTTCTGCACTGGTCAGGCAGATTGGTCCTCAATGACAAAAGGCCAGTATTCTTTGTGGTGGGGAGGGAGGGCCCTATTTCCTTGGACATAGAAACAGAGAAATAAATAGCATTTTATGAGGATCACAGAAACTACCTGGTTTAACCCTTTCATTGCACAAAAGAGGCCCAGAGAGCAGGGTCACTCAGTGAATGAGGCAGGTGCGCCCTGGGTGATACAAATGCTTAGCATGAGACTGCACCAAGGCCAACACTCTGATGGTGACTTGGAGAGAGGAGCTCCACTCCTCCGTATTGCTCCAAGCTGCCTCCCATCGCTGACCCTGCAGCACCTGGATTCAGGGAGTCCACACCAGGTTCAGCTTCCACAGAATGATGACATCAACAAACTGGTGCCCACCTATTTATTTATTTATTTATTTATTTACTTGGCAAGGTCATGTGTCTTCTGTCTATCTACCTATTCATCTATCTATCTATCTATCTATCTATCTATCTATCTATCTATCTATCTATCTATCTATCTGTCTATCTATTTATCTATTCATCTATCTACCTACCTACCTGTCCTTCTATCCATCCATCCACCCAGCCTTCCTTCCATCCATCCATCTATCCATCCATCCATCTATCCATGTATCCATCTATCTGTCCATCCATCTGTCTACCTACTTACCTATCCATCTACCTACCTATCCATCTATCCATCAATCCATCCATCTATCTATCTATCTATCTATCTATCTATCTATCTATCTATGTATCTATGTATCTATGTATCTATGTATTTACGTACCTATCTATCCATCCATCTATCCATCCATCCATCCTTCTGTCCTTCCATCCATCCATCTATCTATCTATCTATCTATCTATCTATCTATCTATCTATCCATCCATCCATCTATCCACCCACCTGTAACCAGAATGGCCTTTGTTTTCTTTGAGTGACTCAATTTATCTCAGTGAGCTTCACTAGGTGCTAAGCCCCAGACCCAAACCCCATTAGGTGTTAACGTAATCCATGTGGATGTGAACCTCCCAGGGTCCTAAGGGGAGGGGCCAACTCAAGAACCAATCACCAGAGCCTGAGCTCTGGTGATTCAGATGATGTTTGATGTCTGAAGCCCTATAAGAAGGGAGGACAGAGCCATTTGTGCAGGGCTCTGGAGATGGTGTTGAGGAGGAGACTCCGGGCAGCTGTAGCTAAGGAGCCCTCCAGCTTGTAAAGCCGGATGTTGAAATTTTGTTGAACTCTGGTAACTATGTGTTGGGATTGAATCAGACAAAGTCTGTTGATGTTTGTAATTTGTTTGCATTTTGTTTTGAAGTTCAGGGTGCTGGCTTTTTCCCCTGAACTAACCAAATAATATTTGAATGCTGAATTAAAAGTAAGCTTGTCAACCCCTTCACCTTGCTTCTCTTGCTTAAGCAGATCAAAAGAACCTGTGCTGTTGGCAGCTTTCTGGGTGCTGGCTGTGGGTGAATCTTATACCCCCACAGAAGCTGCTACCCAGATTGTTAAAACACCACCCATCCATCTATCTATCTATCTGTCTATCTATCTATGTATCCATGAATCTAGCAATTCATTTTAGTGGCCATCCTGGAGGGCTCACTTTGTTGAGGACAGAAAGCTAGAGTCTTTCCTCTCTTCCTCAGAGAGCCCTTCTCTTCCTGGCCTCTGCTCAGCTCCTGTAGAAGGACTGGGAAAACCAAATGGCCAAATGCTGTTACCAGCATGGCAACAGAGATCTTTCCTGGTTCCCAAACCTTAGGCACAGGAGATCATCCTAATAAGACAGGCAGGGGCAAAGCAAACAAAAGGGGAAGGGAAAAGGAGGTTCTTATCTGGAAGATGGGAGAGGGAGGGAGGGAGAGAAGAGAAAGACAGAGAAGATAGAGGGAGAGAGAGGGAGGGAGAGCTGGAACAGGACTATGAAAAAGAAAAGACAAAGAAAGGGGAAAATTAATCAGGAAGGGAAGGAGACTTTATGAAACATAACAAATACCAATGAAGAGACAGGCCTTGGGTTCAAATCTTGGCTTGGCCACTTATTCTTTGTGTGACCTTGAGAAAGGCCCTTCTGAAAGCAGAAATCTGGGAAGCAATTTTTCCAAGTATTTCTGATAAAGGCTTCATTTCTTAAATATATAGAGAATTCAAATTTATATGAATGCAAGTCATTCCCCAATTGATAAATGGTCAAAGGATATGAACAGGTGGTTTTCAGATGAAGAAAATAAAGCTATCTACAATCCTATGAAAAAATGCTCTAAATCACTATTGATGAGAGAAATGAAAATTAAAACAACTCTGAGGAACCACCCCATATCTATCAGATTGGCTAATATTACAGAAAAGGAAAATAATAAATGTTAGAGGGGATGTGGGAAAACTGGGACACTAATACATTGTTGGTGGAGTTGTGAACTGGTCTAACCATTCTGGAGAGCAATTTGGAACTATGCCCAAAGGGCTATACCAGCAATACCATTATTAGGCCTGTATCCCAAAGAGATTTTTAAAAAGGGACCTGTTTGTACAAAAAATATTTATAGCAGCTCTTTTTGTGGTGGCAAAGAAATGGAAATTGAGGGGATGCCCATCAGCTGGAGAATGGTCGAACAAGTTGTGGTATATGATTGTGATGGAATACTATTGTGCTATAAAAAATGATGAGGGGGGTGGTTTCAGAAAAACCTGGAAAGACTTCTATGAACTGATGCAGAGTGAAGTACGCAGAACCAGGAGAACATTTTACAATGATCATCTGTGAATGACTCAGCTCTTCTCAGCAATGCAACGATCCAAGACAATTCCAAAGGACTCATGGTGAAAAATGCTGTCCGCTTTCAGAGAAAGACCTGATGGAGTCTGAGTGCAGACGGAAGAACACTATTTTCACTTTCTGTATTTTTTTCACGTTTTTTTTTCCTTTATGTCTTTGTCTTTTCACAACATGACTAATAAAGGTAATATGTTTTGTGTGACTGAACATGTATAACCTATATCAAATTGCTTACTGTCTCTGGGAGGGGGGAGATGAGAGTAGGAGAGAGAAAACACAAAATTAAAAAAATTAATATTAAAATTGTCTTTACATGTAATTGGAGGAAAAATAAAATATTATTTTAAAAAATGAAGTCCTAAAAAAAGAAAAGAAAAAGTCCCTTCCTTTGTTTGGCAAAAGCTGGCTACATACCGAATCCTTCATCCCTGCACTCATGGAAAGAGACTGTCTGATGTTAGGAATAGCTGACGTTGACCAGAAATCTGAGTTTTGGTCTTTGCATTTTTTGTGCCAGATGCATTTTGCCTTTTGCCTGTTTACACAGAAATGATTCGGACGTAGAGACAAAAAGCACCAACAAAACTTACTTCAAAAAGGAAAAACCAAACAAAACCTAGAAACTAAAATGAAAAGTAAATTCCTAGGATTGTTTGGTTCTTAATTTTGTTTGCACTTAAAGGATTAAATCCCTAATTCAAACATGTAGATTATAAGTATAATGTGATTATAACTGCAGATCACTGAACTCTGTTCCCATGGCTCCAACCAGTGTTGACTTCCACGTTCGTGTTGTGAACATTGGCTTCTGGTAAAGGCAGATTTTTCTTCCATCAGAGATCTCTGAAGCAGTAACATGGAGATAAGAATTGCCGTATGAGATGATTTTCTGTTCTATGGCTCCTGTGGTTCAGGAGCGTTTTTCTCCCTTTTATCCTGTATTGAAACTATTATCTTTAAATACAGCCCTCATCAGACAAACCCATGATAGACAGAATAAAGAATGACAGCCTTCTTCACCCATCTGCTATTACTGATGAGCCAAGCTCTAGCTATCTGGGGCCCAGGACAGCCATGTTCACAGGTAACTGAGGGTGTATCTTTGTAAAGAAGGAAAAGTAAATATATATATTTGTACACATATATAGATACATAAATATATGCATATATACACATACATGTATGCACATATAAGTAGAAATTTCAGTCTTTTTCATGGAACTCTTTCTAAAAACCAACAACCACCTAAGTACAAAGGCCTGGGCCAGGGTTAGGGACACAAAGCTGAAGTGATAATATTGTCTGCCTGCTCCCTGCTCCCAAGCATCTGTGTATCACACACTCTCCTGCCTGTTTAAACTGGAGCTTCTGAGCACAATGTAAACCCTTCTTCGAGACCCAAGGCCATTGTCATAAGTGATGACTCTTAGCTCTTTGTATTTCTGCTGACAGTCTATAGAGAGGAGAAGAGAAGGCCGGGGGACAGTTTGGAGCCAGCATATGAAGGAGGGATTGGCCTTGCTCTGTCTGGCCCCAGAGGGCAGAACTGTGGGCTGCGGAAGGGGGACGAGAGTTGGAAAGCCTTTCTGACTCAGTGTTAGAAAAAGCCTCAGCTCCATGAGAGCAGAGCCCATGTGGAGTGGCCTGCCTCAGGAGACCAGGAGCTTCCACTCCTGCTAGGCCTGCCAGCAAAGGCTTGCCAGCTGTGTTGTGAGGATGAAGATCTGGCTCCCCACCCAGCCTTGGCTCCCTACTCACCTGGGTGACCTTGGTAAGTAACTGAACTTGTCTGGGCTGCAATTTCCTCCTCTGTAAAATGAGGGGCTTGCAGTGGAGGGCCTCTGAGGTGCCTAAATCTCATCCCATGACTACATTCCCTGACCTCCCCTGTGGACTGGGGGACCTCTCCAATTTTGTGGTTCTGGGGTGTGCTGATGGACCTCTGGCTTCTGTGCTTCCTCTTTTCTCATGCCTGCTTTTTGTAGTTCTCCTATCTCTTCCTCTGGGATTGGGCTGTCACTTCTTGATGCTTTCAGTGACCTGGTTCCCCCTTGAGATGACCACCTGTTCTCCAGACTTGAGCCATGTTCTGATCACCCTGAGAACAAGAACTGAGGAAGCAGTAGGACAATGTGCCACCCTCCTCCACCTGTCCTTCCCTAGGTCGAAATGAGCAGCTGCCAGAGGTTAGGCCAACCCAAAATGCTGCCCTTGCCCCTACCCCTACCCCAAGCCCACTGCCGGCTCATGGGTCTCCTTGTGGGGAGTCCTGCATATCTTGGGGCTTTTCTGAGTTGTTTGGATTTTACCCTTCGCTGACGGCTACTCTAGGATCACTTCGCTTGAACTGAGGGAGCACACCCCGGTCCCTAAAACCATTCTTCCTTTGAGACAGTTTAGGATGAGAAGGACCCAGGCTCAGAGGTAGAAGAGACTTTAGAGGCTACGTACAGAGTCCAATCCCCACCTGGGAAGCAAAGCATCTTGAACAAGGTGGCACCGGGAGGGAGCCGCAGAGCCGGGATTTGAACCTAGGTCCCTGGGCTCGGATTCTGCTTCTCTTTCTGCGGACTTTGGCTGGCTGTTGGGACCTAGGTTGGTTCCTCCGTGCCTAGTCCAAGTCGCTCTTAAAAGGCATTAATTCGTTCCTCAATACTCCCTTCTTCAAGGGCTGGAGGAGCCAAGAGACTCCCGAAGGAGGGCTGGGGAGGAATGCCAGCTGCCCAGGCTGCCCGCGGGTATCTCTCCTGGTCTTTCCAGCTTCTTGCCCCAGTCATGGCCTCCCCAGGGCTGGGGGGTGGCTTGGGAAATGTTCTCTGAGTACAAGTTTCTGCGGGTTCCTTCGTATTTCCCAAAGCAATTACGAGGCTTTGGAAGGAAGAAATCATTATGCATTTAGGTTGTAATTACTTAATAATCTCGGGGCTCCCAGCTCCTTTCAGGCCAGGACACGCTCACCTCCCGCTCACCAAATTACAAGCATTTTCTTACTTTGTGCCTGGCTTGGCTGCCTGGAACCTGGGCACTCCCCCGACCAAGTGGGCCCCTGAGCTCCCTGGCAGCTTGCCTGAGAGTGACCACTTGAGTCAGGCTGGGTAGCAGAGAAGCCAGGCCTGGGGAAACACTCCCTACACCTCTTGGTGGGGAAGCTTCCAGGGCTCTCCCCCGCTGCAGCTGTCACCCTCTGGTCTCACAGATTCCTGACGTCTCTCTCCCTACTCTAGTGTCTTCCTCTTCAGGCTGGGCACCCGCAGGTGGGGGCGCAGCTGGTGATGGGGTTACTGAATGAATGCCAGGTTGTCTTTCTGCCGCTTTGCAGGGCACTGGTACAGAGCAGGATCATAGGGTATGCTGAGTGACTGGGGAGGAAATGGCTCTTTCCACAAGGCCATCTCTTGGTACGAAGTGTGAGCAGAACATGTGCATTGGAGCCCGATCGGCTCCTAGGCCTGTCGCATCCAATGTCCCTTCTGCAGAGCATCCTCCTCTACACCTGGTCCTCTCTGAGTTCTCCAGTCTGGTCGGGTGCCTGCCACTTCTGCTCTGCAGCCATGTGAGGTATCTGCCCCCTCTGCTGTCCCACCCCCTCTGCTCTCCTGCCCCCTCTGCCCCCTCTGCTGTCCTGCCCCCTCTGTTCTGCAGCCTTGACAGGGTACCTGTCTTCTCAGCTCTCGATGCCCCTGTGTGTCATGAACATTGACCCCAGGTTTGTTGCCATTGACCCCTCTCTTGGGTGGTCTGCACAGGGTTGACAGCTTCATTAAAAACAAGTCACAGCTGCCGCCTGGACCTTAGCATCACATCCATAGACACCTCAGTGGGTCCCCTGGAAGCCAAAGCACCCTGGCTCTGGAGTCAGAGGCCCTGGGTTCATATCCTGCCTCTTTCCCTCACTACCCGGGTGACCTTAGGTAGGCTAGATACTTCACTTTCCTGGCTTCAGTTTGCTCCTTTGCAAAATAAGAGTTGGACTAGATTCAATTCAATCAGCATTCGTTAGGCACCTACTGTGTGCCAGGGACTGTGCTGAGCACTGGGGAAAATAAGAAAAACAGTCCCTGCCTTCCAGGAGCTTTCAATCTAATGGAGGGAAACACCACACAAAAGGAAGCTGAAAAGGGTGGGGGTGGGGCGCACCAGGGTGTGTCCCACTGCGGGAGGAGTTCGTTGCTCCACCCTCCTCCCCGCCTGGCCAATCAAAAGGGAGAGGAGGGTGCACAGTATCAAAAACTGAGTCAGTCTTCGGGGCTCAGATCTCAGGGAAGTTGGCGTACCCTGCATGGGGCAGGAGGTTCTGGAGGCTAAACCAAGCAGAGAGGCTGATGGGAATTGGAGACTTAGATGGAGGGAGAAGGGTTAACTATCTTGTGACATGGACCCCTTTGGCAGTCAGCCTGGGAAGCCTTTGGACACCTTGTCAGAGTCTTGGTTTTAAATGCATAAAATAAGAAAGATTGCAAAGGAAACCCATTGTAGTGAAATAGTTGTCTGATTTTTTAAAAAATTCACTGACCACTAAGAATGGGAAATCAGAAGGATGCCCATCGACTGGAAAATGGCTGAGCAAACTGTGGTATGTGACTGTGATGGAATACTGTTGTGCTACAAGAAATGACGAGGAGGGTGGTTTCCGAAAAACCTGGAAAGACTCACATGAACTAATGCAAAGTGAAGTGCGCAGAACCAGGAAAACATTGTACACAGTGACAGCAACATTGTACAGTGATTAGCTGTGAACGACTTGGCTATTCTCAGCAATACAGTGATCCAGGATAATTCCAAAGGACCCATGATGAAAAAATGCTATCCACCTCCAGAGAAAGAACTGATGGCACCTGAATACAGACTGAAGCATACTCTGTCTTTCTTTCTTTCTTTTTCCTTCCTTCCTTTTCTTTCCTTTTTCTTTTTTTGTTCAAGTCTTCTTGCACAAAATGACTAATATGGAAGTTTTCACATGATTGCACATGTATAAATAACCTATATCAGGGAGGGGGAGGAGGGAGGGAGGGATAGAATTTGGAACTTAAAAAACTTTAAAAAAAACCAACAAATCTTAAAAATTGTTTTTACGTGTAATTGGGGGAAAATAAAATATAATCAAAAAAGTAAATAAAGCACACTGACCCCAGGATGATTTTGATGGTTTCTGGGGTCCTCTCCAGCACCAGCTTCTGCATCCTAAGAGCCCTCCAGCTCTTGGGAGCCCAGGCTATGGCTTGAGCCCTGCCCAGGGCAAGTGTCTGCCTGCATGGAGTGCAGGCCCATATCAGGAGTTTGGAAAAACCATCCTAGCCATCCCACAGGAGAACTGTAAGGAAGTTTCCTTACCAATATGACAATTTGGGGACATCCTTTAAACTCATGGAGACTCTGGGAATTTTCACATCTGGAGAGTGGGGATGGGGACACCCTCCACCTGCCCTCTTGAGTTGTCTGGAGGAGCATCTTTGGAGATGTGAAAGGCCACATGAGTGTGAGGGAGTAGCCCCAATTACTTCCATCTTATCACCTCCACAGAGACTGTCTGGCCAGGCAAGTGAAAGCTCATTCTAGGAAACCCCAGCCCTGGCAGATCCATCCAATAAAACAGAGGGTGGGGTGGGGTGGGGTGGGGCAGTGCGTGTGGCCACAGCAAAAGCAGACCTGGCCAGACTAACCTCACTTTCTTTTTGGACAAGTGTTTTAACAATCTGGGTAGCAGCTTCTGTGGGGGTATAAGATTCACCCACAGCCAGCACCCAGAAAGCTGCCAACAGCACAGGTTCTTTTGATCTGCTTAAGCAAGGGAAGCAAGGTGAAGGGGTTGACAAGCTTACTTTTAATTCAGCATTCAAATATCATTCAGTTAGTTCAGGGGAAAAATCCAGCACCCTGAACTTCAAAACAAAATTCAAACAAATTACAAACATCAACAGACTTTGTCTGATTCAAATCCCAACAGATAGTTACCAGAGTTCAACAAAATCTCAACATCCAGCTTTACAAGCTGGAGGGCTCCTTAGCTACAGCTGCCTGGAATCTCCTCAACACCATCTCTAGAGCCCCGCACAAATGGCTCTGTCCTCCCTTCTTATAGGGCTTCAGACATCAAACATCATCTGAATCACCAGAGCTCAGGCTCTGGTGATTGGTTCTTGAGTTGGCCCCTCCCCTTAGGACCCTGGGAGGTTCACATCCACATGGATTACGTTAACACCTAATGGGGTTTGGGTCTGGGGCTTAGCACCTAGTAAAGCTCACTGAGATAAATTGAGTCACTCAAAGAAAACAAAGGCCATTCTGGTTACAACAAGGTTATCAGACATCGAAGATACCAAGTTCACCCGCTGCATCCCAGCCATCACCAATCATCCCGACTCTTGTCCTGCCACTAGACTTCAAAGACTCTGGAAGAGAGAGTGAGGCTGATGACTTAGAGCAGCTCTGCCTCCAAAGCAAGTCAAGACATCACTGGGCCTCTTGGAAAAACAAGGGACTAGCAAGAACAGCAGCATGACACTGGTCACCAGCTCAGGGGGATGCTGAGACATGGCAGATTTGGGGTTTGTCCAAGCTTCTGACATAGTCCTTCACCCTGTACCCATGGACAAGATGCAGACATGTGGAAGAGAGACCTGGGGGTATGCAGGGGAGGGCCCCAGGAGCTGTGCTATTTACAGTCTTTATCTGTGACTTGGATGAAAGCATAGACTTAAAAAATGTTTTGATTTAGTTATGTAGCATGTGAGTCAGTGATACAATGACTTAGAAACACAAATAGTGCCCGCTCTAATTCTGGTGCATTTAAATCACTTTTATTTTCATTCAATGCTCCTTGCTCATTACCAATAACAGAACCATCATGCGTGGTCCCACTCCATCCCGGCCTGCTCTGGCCACCTCCTCCTGCTGCTTTTGCTACTGGCCACACTCTGAAATGTAGCCTCATGTCCCTGCAAGGGAGTTTCAGCTCCTCAGCTTTAACCCTGAGCAGCAACATCAGTGCACAGCAAGAAATTGTCTGAAACATGTGCGACAGGCCAGAGCACCAGCATCCTTTGGGGTCGTATTTTAGAAATTTCTCAGTCTTTCTCACTCCTCACCCTCTCTCCCCACATGAAGCGAATAATAAACAACTAACCCTCCAAATAATACAAGCCTGCATGATCTAGTGGAGCAAATGCTCCCTGCCAACCATGGCTGACACTCTGAGATGGACTGGGAAGGGAAGGAAGTGAGGAAGCCAGAGAGGAAGGAAGGAAGGGAAGAAGGAAGGAAGGGAAGAAGGAAGGAAGGGAGGAAGGAAGAAAGGAAGGAAGGAAGGAAGGAAGGAGAGAGAGAGAGAAAGGAAGGAAGGAAGGAAGGAAGGAAGGAAGAAAAGGAAGGAAGGAAGGAAGGAAGGAAGGAAGGAAGGAAGGAAGGAAGGTAGAAAGGAAGGAGGCAAGGAAGGAAGGAAGGAAGGAAGGAAGGAAGGAAGGAAGGAAAAAAAGGAGGAAAGGAAGGGTAAGCCAAGGCAAATGCTCTCTTGAGGGAATTCAGATCTCTTTCTCCCAAAGGGGAAGACAACCTGAGAACACAAAGGTCGGTTCTCAAGATTTAAACCCCCCTTTTCCCAAAAAGGGAAGAAAACCAGAGGAAGACAATGCCTGTGAGGTTAAAGAAAGGTTTTTATTAAGCAGGAAAAACATGCATATGGGGATGGCCAGCCTGTACTGCCAGCCCACCAAGGAGTGGGCTGGGAGTTGATACTTGATTTTGAACAAAGGAAGGTAAGGAATTTGGGGGAAAAGGTGGGCTTAGAAAGGAATGAGCCAATGAGCCCCATCCCCAGGGGAGGGGGCATGAGGAGTTCCAGGTGTCAAGGCTGTGGCCTTTGATACACAAGTCATATAAGCAGTCTGTAGCTCAAGACTGGATAAGGAGATATCTCCAAAAACAGGATAAGTCTGACAGCCACCTAACTGAAGTTAGGGGAGTCTCAGGAGATAAGGTTGTCTCTAGAGCCCATAAAATCCTTGAAGATAGGGATGTGTTCTGAGGGTCCATAAACTACTAAATGGCTCAGGGTCTGCTTCAAAGCTGGTATGAGCTTCATCGGCTTCAGAGCTGCTCATTTTCTGTACATCCAGCTAGATTTCCTCTTGGTCACTGCAAAGGATTGTTGGTATGTCAGCTAATCCTCATACAGTTCTTCTGATTGCCTGGATAATTGGGAGGGGGGCCTCAAGCAAGTCAAGGTATTCATTTTCACAGAAGAAAATGAAGGGAAGGGAGGGCAAGGGAAGGAAAAAAAGAATAGACAAGAAGAGAACTTTCTGTCCACATCCTTTGATGATTCATCTATTGGGCAGCGATTGAGCTGAATACTGTAGAGGGTGGTGACCCTGAGGGGCAGAGGTGAGATGAAGGTGCATATTCTACGGATACAAACACTTGGAGGAGGGCAATGCCATGGTGTGTACAGGGAGCAGCAAACAGGCCAGTGGAGTGATGCGTGTCAAAGTGATGAATGTGAAAGCCCTCTGGAGAGAGAGGCTGGGGCCACACTGTGGAGGACTTTAAATGTCCCTGAAGCTTCCCGAGCAGGGGAGGCATAGGTAGCATCATCCCTGTAGCCATGTGCAGGTTGGACCAGAGCGGGGAGCGCAGACAGGAGCTCATGTAGCAGTCCCCATGAGAGGTCATAGGGCTGCCCCAGGGCAGCGGCCTGAACCAGTTTGAGTGGAAAGAAGGGGAAATGTGTAGGTAGAGATGACAAGATTTGGCAATAGACTGGTAAAGACCTGGGGGTCTCTGTCACTAGCAAGACCAGGCTGCCTGTGCAGTTGGTCTCCCAGGATGGGAGACTTTGTTTCCTCCCATATCTACCTGCGTCCCTAGATTTCTGAACTCGGGGCACCTGAGGAGTATTTGCAAACTTGGTATGTGGAAGAGGGAGGAGACCACCAGGAGAGGTTGAGGAGGGTGCCAAAGTCTGGTGGCCCAGAGTGGAGTGGACTGGGCTGTCTCAGGAGGGTGGGCTCTGACCTGGAGCAGAGGCTGACAGACCCCAGGCCCCATGCTTCTCTGGGGTTCTCTCAGTGCACTGGTTGGGTTAGGTAGCTGCTGAGTCCTTCCCAGGGCTTAGATTTGGATTTTGTGCTTCTTTGAAGGCCTTCAAGGGGAGACATTGGGGCCAAGTCCCCCTTCCCTCCTTCTCCATTGACCTCTGTCTCCACCCACTCTCCCCTCACTCTTCTCTTTCACCCTTTACTATGGCTCACATGGAGCCCTGACTGGGGGCATGGTAGAGATGAAAGGCAGCAACCCTAGTAACTGGAGGTGGTGGTGGTGTTATGGGCCAAGGTTAATGGCCCCAGTCATTGCAGGCCTGAGTCTTGTCACCATGGTGTTGTCTCTGATACTGCTATGAGGCACCGGTGGCCTGGCAGATAGCATGCTGGGCCTAAAGTCAGGAGGAACTGAGTTCAAGACCAGCCTGTGAAACACTTACTAGCTGTGTGATCTTGGGCAAGTCACTTCACCCTGTCTGCCTCAGTTTCCTCACCTGTAAAATGAACTGGAGAAGGAAACGGCCAACCACTCCCTTATCTCTGCCAGGGAAACCCTGAAAGGGTCACCAAGAGCTGGACACTATTGAAAATGACCCAACAATAGAAAAAGGCATCTTCTGGGAGAGCGTAAGTTGAAAGGGACAGTAAGAAGGAGGGTTAACTGAACGCTGAGGACTGATGTGCAGAGTGCCTGAGCCCTGAGTCCCTCGCTTCTGCCGCTGGGGGGGAGGGCGGAAATACTTGCTTTCTCCCAGAATTTAGTTTGCTCTTATCGACTCTGGCCCTCGGGTCAGAAACCACTGGGGACATGACAAAACTCTTTTAAACGGCCCTCACTCCAGCCTCATGCGGGTCTCCGGGTGAAGCCATGACCTTTAGAATCAGAGTCAAGTCTGGGTAGAAAATGATGCTTAGTAAAGACATTGGCAGCCCCTGCGGTGTATGGGGCAGCTGCTCCCTCCCTCCTTTCCTGCCCTGCCCCTTTAATAGGGCAGGATGTTTTTCTCTCAGCAAGTTTTCTGCTTCTTGACATTTACAGTGGTAGAGAGGAGGAGAGCCACTTTCTGAGAGTGAGCATCAAAGAAAAAGGTTGGAAAGGAGGCCGTGTACCTGGCATTGAGCCCAAGGAAGCCTCAGACTCATCAAAACATCCATGGTGTCCCTCAAGTTTGTAGCAAAGCCCTAGAAATGATGGTGATGCCTATCATTGGAGGGGGGGCTGGCACAAGGCATGTTCCACCCAGGGAAGGTGATGTGGCCGCCTGGTAGAGACCCTGGGCCATTGAGAGAGGGAGAAGATGGTGGGCTTGTGGATGACCAGATGGAGAGTGAAGGATGTGGGGCCAGGAAGGCAAAGGAAACTCAGAGGACTGAAGCCATGTCAGTGGGAAGTCAGCCACCAAATGGCCCAAGGGAAGGCCGGGAAGTTCTAAAGGCCTAAGCTGGACCCAAAGCAAAGGTACAAGAAGACTCCTTGGCCATTTGCCGACACAGGAAGGCAACAGGTAGGGGTACTGCATCTAACTTCCAGCTTTGCTCAATGTATTGGCCAGTTTTCCTGTGCTTTTTTCTATTATTCCTCTTTTTCTTTCTTCCTTTTTTCTTTCCTTCCTTTCATCCTTCCTTCCTTCCTTTCTTCCCATCTTTCTAAATGATTTGTTATAAGTCATGCTTCTCTGGGAAGATGAGGAGGGCTGTAGGGGGAAATCCAGACAATATAAAAATACATAAATAATTCATTTTAACACAAGAAAGGAGGCGGTGTAATTCAGGGGGAAGAATATTTTAGTCTGGGTTCTGTCTTTAGAATAAGTCCCCTCCCCCCTTATGGCCTCAGTTTCCCCTTCTGTAAGATAAGGACTCCGGGCTAGTTGATTTCTAAGGTGCCTTCTTGCTATGATGTGCTATGGTTCTGAAAGTCTGGGTTTCAGTGAATGCCTGAAACATTGTCCTGGGCTAGTCACTCATACTGAAGTAGGTTTGCTGGAGGAAGGCCTTCATGGGTCAAGAGTATCCTCTCTCATCTTCTCACACCTATGAAAAAGCAGCCATTGACCCGCCTTCTAGAAGAGGAAGGACCACTAACCTCCGTCAGCTGTTGGATCTGTTGCATCCTCAAAGCTGCTGGGGGCCAGGACTCCTGGGGTACTCAGCTATTAGTCTTAGAGGAATCAGGGAACTGAACCACACAAACAAGACTCAGTACAGAGACTGAATGTTGCCACCAAGCTGTGGACTACTGGAGGAAAGTATTAACTCTGAGGCCCACATGTAAGTGTATCAAAAGTGATGCCGATGTAATAAAAATATTCATGAACCACAATCCTAAGTGTGTAAGGTGCACAATTACTCAACACTTGTCCTGGGCTCCAGCGAATCTGGCCTGGGTATGAAGGCAAGTGGACTTTCAAATGAGGAGGATGGGGAAGAGAGAGCAAGAGGGAGAGCAGGAAGGAGGGAGAGGGAGGGAGGGAGGGAGAGAGAGGGGGGAGGGAAGAGGAAGGGAGGGGGAGAGAGAGGGGGGGGGAGGGGAGAGGGAGAGAGGGAGGGAGGGAGGGGGAGAGAGGGCGGGGAGGGAAGAGGAAGGGAGGGGGAGAGAGAGGGGGGGGAGGGGGGCAGGGAGAGGGAGGGAGGGAGAGAGGAAGGGAGACACAGGCGCACACACACCCAGGATAGACAACCGGTTCATACTGGTGCTGCTTCATGGCCCATTGCCTATAAAGACCTTTGCAAACTTTGATACAAATGCTGGCATGTCCTTAGCTATTACTAAGGAGGAAAGTGTGACCCATATGGATCAACAGAAAGCTGCTTCCCCTAAGCCAGTACATGTAACTTTAAATGAATCCCGAGGGATACACCTCATGTTACAAGAGAGTCCTCTCTTCTCTATATGAATTGTTGAGAGCTCTGCCAGAGAAGGGCAGCCCCTTCTGTCCCTTCACTCACAGTCTGGGGGTGTCATTTGTTATTAATGATCTTGCTGGAGGGAATGGAGCCGGAATGGCTTTGTAATACAAGACTCAACATAGTTCTGACCTCCCCTTCCCCACTGGGGTGAGAATGATGGAAGCCAGCCCTCCTGGACATTCAAGCAGTGTCTGGTAATTATCCTTCAGGTCTGTGAGTCTATCAGCAACCATCCTCTACTCCAAAAAAGAATTTTCTTTTGAATCCCTTCTTTTAGAAAAGTGTTGTAAAACCCCAGGGTAGGACTCATAATATTCTTTTAGATTTATTCATTAAGTGCTAACAAGAACTACAAGAGGACCCGTCATGACCATGCCCAGCCCTCAAGTTTTTCGAAAATCCTTTCATTGGTGTTTCTGCTCACATTTTGCTCATGTCATGGCCTGGTTGCTGAGGCGCAATGCCAGGGTCACAGAGGGGATCGAAGAAGTTGCTGTTCAGGAAGCGGTGCAGAGAACACTAAGGAGGATGTGCCGGGGCATCTGACCATCGGAGGGAATCTGTTTGCTGAATGCTCTGGGTGGTTTGGCAACAATTTGATGACAAGAACACAGTGCTCTTCATCAGAAGCAGTCAGAGTTTGGTGTGATGGCTCTATGAACACAGTAATTGTCATGTGTGTGATCAGGACAGTTTTGAATTGTTGCAGAAACAGACTGATAATGCTTCAAATGTGCATAAGTTTGTTGTCAAAGAGGAAAAGTTTTGTCACCTAATTTGTCATGATATTTATGGCTTCAGGAGTCCTTAAAGAAGGTCAGCATGAGCCACCGGACTGCTCTTGTGAATCTCCCTTCACAGACAGATCTCCACCTCTCTCTGACCTGTGGGCAGCCTGCCTGAGCCGCTGATCCACAGAGGTGAGTCTGTTTGGGGCTTGAGGGAATGGAGAGGTGACCTGTCCCTTCTGCTCTTTGTCTAATGTTGAGCAGAAACATTCTGAAAATAGATGGTTATAATGTCAATCTCATGATGACTTCTGTAAAAAATGTGTGCAGAGCTTGCTGAAGAACACAGATATCCCAGTAAGAATCAGAGGACAGCATAGCCAGATACCTCCCTAGATGGTAGATTCGGGTGCCTGCCCAGGATGAACTTCCCTGTGCGTACAGCTGCCCATCATGGCCATAAGGGCAGACAAAAGTGATCTTTGGCTGCAACACAACTCAGGCCTGGATCATTTTTGTTGTTTAGTTAGAGAGGAAAAAAACTCAACTGTCTTCCTTGTGACTGAGCTTATCAGTAAAGTCTGGCTCTGTGATCTGGACTGGAATGTCTGGGGAGTGCAGGGTCCAGGCAGCAGAGCCTCCTGAACAATGTGTCTGAGCTCAGGCTCAGGCCTTGGCACACATTCCTCATCCTCAGCAGCCTCGGGCAGGGGAGCTGTGCTCTGGGGGAAGGCTTGTCCTGGGAAGTTGCTTGTCATTTGCCTAAGGGCAACACCCATTTACAGTAACCTTGGGAAGTGGCTTTTACTAACAGAGTGGGCCAAGTTGCTAATAACCATCCCTAGAATGGCTTCAAAGAATCTACTGTTAGCTTGGCTTGGAAGGCCAAGACTTCCCAGTAAGCATCTATCTCACAGAAACACAATGGACGGAAAAAAGCTGTGGGATTTCCGCCAAACTGAGAGGTTACCACTGGTTAGGATCATTCTAGTGTCCCCCCGCCCAAAAAAAAGACAACTACCACAACAGCAGCCCACCGCACTCAATAGAAGCTTCCCTTCCAAAGACGATAATAAGTAAAACTAGTTAACTTTCACGTAGCACTCACTGCATGCTGGGCACGGTGCTAACCACTGCAGTTATCTAATCCCCATGACAACCCGGGGAGGTAGGTGCTATCATTACCCCCATGTTACAGATGTAGGAAACTGAGGTAAGCAGAGGTTAAGTGACTTGTCCAGAGAGACCCTAGACACCATTTAACTGAAGCCTACAGATGAGGAAACTGAGGCAGATGGTGCTTAAGTGACTTGCCCAGATCACACTGCTTAGAAGTGTCTGAGGCTGGATTTGAACTCATGGCCTCGGGACCCCAAGTCTGGGCTCTCCTTAAATGCTGACGTGGCTCAGCTGTGACACAAGGTGCCTCTCTCGGGCCAGAGCTGCCTGGAACCCAGGTTTGGAGAGCTGGGCTATCGGTCTCCGCCCGTGAAAGGAGTCTTTCACAGATGGCATTTGAACCTCAGGCTACACCCTCAGGGCCAGGGGCCCAGGAGACCTTCAGCGGGAACCTTGGATAAACATCTGGCCAAGCTGGGGCCTGGATCCTGCAGCAAACGGAATTCCTGGTACAGGAAGACGTGGGAGAAGTCCCTGCTATTCTAGGGCCCGAGGATGGTGCTGTCCCTCCCCCACTCCCCCATGGGGGCAGTGGCCGGAATGTTAGCATTCAGGGAGGGCCACTGGCTGCCAACTCCCCCCGCCCAGGGGAGGACCAGGCGGGCCCTGAAGACAGAACAGCTGCCGTTGCCTGTTTCCAAAGGAACCATCCTTGCTTCTTCACTAAAACGGGCTGTTCTCACGTTCCTTAACCTGCCCACTCATGTATTCCAAAGGACAGAGAAGTGACTGTCCCTGCTTGGTCGAGGTCCTTGATTGAGGTTCTTAGGGATCCCAGCCAAGTCCCTGAGCATCACACCCAGTGAAGAGGCCAGCTGGCACTTGTCTGGCCTGTTCTGGAGCTCCCTACCTGCATCAGCTCTGGGGGAGGACTAATTAATAGTCTGTCAGAGGCATTGGAAGATCAAAGAGCAGCCGGACCTCAGTTTCCTCCGAAGTCTCTTCCAGCTCTGACAGCCCCAATCTCTCTCCTTATTGCATTCCTTTGGTGGCCTGAGAGTTGCCCCAAAGGGCACAGGACCAGCCTCCCATTCCCCCACTTACATTCTATGCCCTTCCCCTTTCCTCGCTCTCTCGGTTGATGTGGCAGGGCCTCAAAGTGCAGTCCTGGGGTGTGGGGGGAAGAGGACACCCAGAGGGGCTTATTCGACCTTCTTAGAACCATAGACAGACCCAGCTGAGAAATACCCCTCCCCGGTGCTCTTCAGGCCCATGCAGGGCCTCCTTAGCAGCCCCAAAATGTAGACTGCCACATCCTGGGGGATGCTGAATAATGGGGCTGATGCTCCCATTTTATCGGGGGAGAAGCTGCAGAACAGTGGGGCCGGAGGCTTGGGGATGGACTCACCGCCTGCCCCAGCACAGGGGAGGGGGGGGGATCTAAGACTTCTGACTCTATGCCATGGGCCCTTTCCATAATGCCCCTCGACATTCATCTCTTTTAATTCGCTTTTTTTTTAATCAGAAATTGTCCCTCAGAGATTCATGACAGCAACTCCCTCACCTGGGGAGGGCGTGTTTTGTCCCATTTCATCATTATTTTTAAAAATTGGTGCAAAATTCTATTATTGTCTTAAGAGGTTTTTAAGCAGGTGATTTCGAGGAGGAGAACAACATTTAATCTGCCAGAAAAGTAGGTGATGGTGGGACATGGTCTCCAACTCAGCTCAATGCTGGGCAGAGGGGCTGGTGCTGTCAACCACCCCTGTCCTCCTGCGACATCAGCATGAAGCTTCTGACATAGAATCACAGAATCTGAGAGTTGGAAGGGACCAAAGAGGCATTCTCACCAACCAGCACACCAGAGGAATGTCCATTGTGATGGCCTTGTCTCTGCCTGAGGACCCCCAGTGATGGGGAACTTACCACCTCCCTGGGTGGCTTGTAACGATTTGGGACAGCTCTCAATATCAGGAAAATTCTTCTCTTATCAAGCTCCAGTGTGCCTTGTTATAGCTTCTCCCATCTGCTAGAGAGGATGAGAGGGGATGAGATTGAGTGTACCAGTCTGTGTGTGTGTGTGGGCGGGGGGACAGGGGGACTCTGCAAGGAGAAGGGAGCCTGGGGAAGGGAGGAGATGATGCCAAAGGGGTTAGAGATGAAGAGAATGGCAGAAGAGAGAGCTTGTGCCCAATGGCCTCAGTTTGTCCGGTAAGGAGGCAAGGCATGTAGGGTTGAGGAGGAAGTCTGGTGGGTTCAAGGCAGGAGGAGAAGGCTTCTGTGAGAAGTGAAACAGGAAATCAAATAAGACAGAATAAAAGCACTGCCTTGTTGCTGTGAGGGCTCAATTGAGGTTGGATAATGTGAATTTGTGATGGACCCAGGCACAGTGGATAGAACTCCAGGCTGGAAGCAGGAAGACCTGAGTTCAAATCCAGCCTCAGATGCTTACTAGCAGTGACCCTGGGCAAATCACTTAATCCTGTTTGCCTCAGTTTCCTCACCTGCAAAATGAGCTAGAGAAAGCAACGGCAAACCATGCAGTAACTTTGCCAAGAAAACCCCAAAAGGGGCCCTGAAGAGTCAGACGCAACTGAAGCGACTGAACAACAAAAATAGTGTACCCAGTCAGAAGTGGGATGGTGAAGCTTCCTCCAGCTTCATTCAGCAGGTCATGAGTCAGGTCAAGTCGACAAGTATTTGTCAACCTACTATGTGCCAGGCACTATGCTAATGCGGATGGTGGCAAGACAGGAGTGGCGGACAATGCAGCTTGTGGGCAAGGGGCTCAAGAGCAGAGAGAGCTGAAAGGGGCAACCATTGGGCTGAGGTTGGAGAGGAGCAGGGGCGGAGACCGACCAGAGGGTGGAGGGGTTGGAGGTCGAGGAGGGCAAAGACCAGGCTGGCAGAAAGTACAGAGGAGCGATGATAGGAGGTCATGGTCAGAGATGATGTCTACACTTGTCAGGGTGATGGCAGGATCCAGGGTGTGATTGACTGAGGCGGGGTCTTAGGGGACTTAGGGAGGTTGAGGAAACAGGAGATGAGGATATCCATGTGGATATTCAAGTTCCCTTGTATTTACCTGCTACTGTTGGGGAGAAGAGGGATGCTGAGCCAGGTCAGACCTCCTGGAGAAAGGAGGGAGAGGGACCTGGGGTCTGGTGGATATACCACAACTGCTATCATTTTTCTGGATCTCTGGGCTGACTTCCTCTGCAATATTTTAACTCCTGGAGTCCTGTCTAGCTTTCCTCTGAAGCCTATGAAATATGATTTCCAAAACTCTTGTGTGCATCTTAATTGTGTGACTCTCAAAAGAAAAAGAGGTCCAGAATGGAGCTCTTCTTCCCCTTCCCCACATTGGCCAGGTAGCTTTGGAAGGAAGCTTCTGGAAGACAATTTAATGGAAGAACCTTTATCGAGCAGATAGAAAGACAGGTGCTGTTTAGGCGACGTTGTATCCAGTAGGGAGCAGAGATGTAGGCTCCAAACAGACATGGACCCACAGTTACCTGAGGGAGGACACAGATTCAAGGAGCACACCCCCTGGCAACAGAGAGGAGAGCTGGCTATGGAGAGGAGAGAACCCAGCTGAACAGCCTGCCAAGCAGAGACCCTGAACCCAAGAGAAGCTGTGTGAAGAGCACTCTCCCAAGAAATTCCCAAGTCCTGGAGTACCAGGAACTCCAAAACCCTTGGTCACACATGAATCCTATGTGTATGCCCCACTATTACTATACTCCATAGTTGAGGCCACTCTTCCCATTGTCACTGTGTGTACTGTGGGAGAGTGAGCCCCAGGTTTATGGGAGAAATGTTTTATAGCAACTCTGATCACTGTGTCATCTTAGTAAATGCCTTTGCTAAGAGCTGGTTAAGTCTACTAGTTAATTGTTCATAGGAGACATGCCAGAGGGGGCTTGTGAGCTACAGCATTAGGAGTTCAGACCCATAGGGTTACCCCTAGAATTTAAGGGGGTAGCACCCTCTGGTGCTATAAGCCCAAGTGCCAAGTTGCAGGGAGGGAGGTACAGAATGGGAGTTATACCATCAGCATGAACACACATCCCCTTGAGATCATGGTGGATATGGATCATGCTGCAGCCCCCTAGAGATGCTTAGCCCCCACTTTGGAGACTGATGTGCCATAATATAGCAACTAATTGGAATTGCTGTCTCATAAGGGCAAGTGATCAACCCTAGTCATAGTTACAACACCTAGCTAGCAAAAATCCAGGCAGAGTGTCCCCAGGCTAAGATCAAGTCTTCACCCCAAGTCTGGGCAGAGATCAAAGCTTTCCCTTACAGATAGCTATCTCACTTAGGGTTCCATATTCCCATGAGCCTCTCTGGCTTAGCATGTCAGTGAATTTGAGCCAGAACCCAAGGTAAGCTAGGGAGGCAAAGTTGTTTGTTCTCTGCCATCTGGTCCACATTCCTGCATTTTTAAATGCTTATCTGTCAGGAACAAAGCTTTGGTGTTTTACTCTGACTGGTGAAAAACCTCACTGTTGCCCTAACAAAGGCAGATACTAAGACATTCTCTGTCCTGGAAGAACTTGCCTTGGGCTGGGGGATGTGCTATGTACTCAGGGAAGTCAGCTGATTTGAGGAAGGTGGAGAGGGGATGGTGGGGCAATCAGGGAAAGCTTCCTGTAGGAGGTGGGGGCTGAGCTCAGCCTTGAAGGCAGGGAAGGATCCCAAGAAGCAGAGGTGAGGGCAGGCAAGCCTGCACAAAGGCAGGAGATGGGATGTCATGGATGGGGAGTGGTGCATGGGCCAGTTTGAGTACAACAGAGAGTCCCCACTGGCCCAGGGGTGATGCTGCTGCTTCCTTTGTCAGAGCAGTTGCTCTCCTTGGGGGCACAGGTATTGTTACCTCTATTTTGCAGATGAGGAAACTGAGGTTCTAAGAAATTAAGTGACTTCCCAAAGGTTGCATAGCTGGGTAGTATCCATGTGAGGATGGGAATAGGGACAGCATGCTTACCACCACCATTTTGGCCCATACTTCTGACCCCCTTCCTTCCCCAGGAAAGCTGTTCACAGTAACTGAAATTGTGGTTGATTGGAAATTCTTCCCTTTCCTGCTCTAGAGCTACTACCACTGAAAGGGGAGAGTGGAAGCAAAACCAGTCCATGAGCATGGTATATGATGTAAAAGAAAACATTCAATGCCAACTGGACCGGCCTCTCCCAAGTCACTGCCCATGAGCTGAGAGTGCTGTATGAGTAGGACCTTTTCCAACTCCTCTCTTTGGGAGATGCAAAATGAGAATTCACGTTCACCAATGATGTTGGCTGATGATGTCTCAATTCTATGCAGTAAACAGATTTTTCTGATAGTTTAGTTCGATTCACTTCAACAAGCATTTATTGAGCACAAACTATTTGTCAGGTGCTGGGAAAGGGAACTCTCAAGGCCTTCCTATGTTGCTTTAGGGTGATTTAAGGCCCCACAGACTTTGGAGGATGCTTCTAAGGCTAGAGAATCCCCAGGATCATAGAGGCTATAAAGAGTCCTGGGCTAGATGATTCTTGGGTATTCAGGGGAGGTCAGGCTGTTTGGGAGTTCCAGTGGCCTTGAGAAAAGGACTCCTGCTCCAGTATAGAGGGCAGCATCTAGAAAGTTGGAAGAGCGGGTTAAAAGTGGGTGAGTGGGAGGCCTGGAGAATGAAAAGAGTGACCAGCATGGACTGGCACCAAGACTAGGTAGAACCAGCAGCGGCATTTTTTTCTCCTGTTTTCCCAGGGTCTAGCTGTGATTCTGGCCATGAACTCCACCTTTGAATTCTACACTTTATTTAAATATCTAACTGAATTTTGTGTTATTGATACTGCTAATAAATTAAATGTCCATTTAGAGTGATTTTGTATAAGCTTATATGTTTATGGTTGGAGGCTGAGGGAGGAGAAAGTATCCCCTGGGAGAAGATGTTTCACCAGTTTACTCTGGGCTGAGGGGTCAGCCCAGTGGAGAGAAAATTCTGGTGTACCAATGATTTTCTGAGATTATTCCAGAGCTTACTTCCTAGGTTGCCTTTGAACCTGGTGATAGAGAGATGGGTCAGCAAGGCACAGCAAGGTGGGGTTTGGTGTGATTGTCCCTCTTCACACCTGAGAGGCATTACTCACTTCCCTGCCCCCCTTAGTGCTAGGGCCTTGCCTCTGTCATTATCTCCAGTTCACCTTGTTTGTGTTTTGTTTGTAGGTAGTTGTGTAGTTGTTTCTGTGGCGTCTCTTGAGCTCCTTGAGAACAGACTGTCTTTTGCCTTTCTTCATATCCCCAGTGCCTGGCCCATAGTAAGCACTCCATAAATGCCTGTTCACTGACACACATACCCTGCATCACACCCCACCCCACCCCCATAAAGTGTCTACATCCAAGTCATTGCAGTGGTCTAGACTGGTAAGTTCTCTTTTCAGACGGTGGCCTGCACTCTACTCAGTGAATCCAGGAGCATCATTTTTCAAACAAAGCCTTCTTCACCCGAGTGATCTCAGAATACTGGAGCTGGAAGTGCTCCCGGGGAACCTTGGGCTCAAGCCCCATACCGTCCACACGTGGGGACTTACGGCTACCGGGATGACCGGGCTTCCCCACGGCGGTGTAGCTGGTGAGCCGAAGAGCTGGGCTTATGCTTCAGGACCGCTGCTCTTGCTGGGATGCCATGGCACATCTGGGATGGCGCTGGTCCAATCTGGAGACTCTTCTCCCGAGCTACTCTGTGTAAAAGCACCCGTCATGGCTCAGTCACCTGTAGGAAGAAGCAGGTTAAGAGATCCCGCTCAGCGTAGCCTCTCCATCATCATCATCTTCCTCCTGGCAGATGCCTTTTACCCGCCCCTGGCATTTGTATCTGGAGCGAGGTTCTCGGTGTCCATGAGCCTTGATAACTCTTGGCCATCTCCCAAGGCCATGGCTCGGCACCATCTGAGGAGCCGGGGATGGCCCTGCGGCTCTCCCATAATCGTGTCAGTGGAAGGGCAGCGACTCACGCCGTCCATTTAACAGAATCACGGAGCGCCCAGAGCAAGCGCAGGAGGCACCAGCTTCGCCCCTAATGAATGAAGCCTTTTGAGCTCATTAAGTTTCACAAGAGCTGAAATCACGTGAAAACCAGGAGTCGCGTGGAAAAGCCAGGCAGCTCCCAAGCTGCAGACTGAGCTTCATCCTCCGAAGGTCAGCCCGTCAAACTGTCAGACCCAGAAATGCCGAAGGAAAAAACCAACCAAGCCGCCAACTTCCCTCGGCTCACTGCTGTCACTAGGATGTGTGAGGCCGGCGGAGAGGCGAGCGAGGCCGGCGGGGAGGCTAGCGAGGCTGGCTGGGAGCCGAGCGAGGCCGTCGGGGAGGCGGGAGAGGCCGGCGGGGAGGCTAGCGAGGCCGGCGGGGAGGCCAGCGGGGAGGCGGGAGAGGCCGGCGGGGAGCCTAGAGTGGCTGGCTGGGAGCCGAGCGAGGCCGTCGGGGAGGCGGGAGAGGCCAGCGGGGAGCCTAGAGTGGCTGGCGGGGAGGCAAGCGAGGCCGTCGAGGAGGCGGGAGAGGCCGGCGGGGAGGCTAGCGAGGCCAGCGGGGAGGCGGGAGAGGCTAGCGGGGAGGCGGGAGAGGCCGGCGGGGAGATGAGCGAGGCCAGCGGGGAGGCGAGCGAGGCCGTCGGGGAGGCGGGAGAGGCCGGCGGGGAGATGAGCGAGGCCGGAGGGGAGGCGAGCCAGGCTGCTTCGCTGCCCTCTCAGAGGACAGCAGACGGGTTAAACGACATGGCGAGTAAGAGGCAGAGACAGGCTTCGGGTAGGTCATCTTGACCCAAAGTTCAGCACCCTGAATGACATAATTAATATGATATGATATGACACGACATGTGACGTAATACAACATAACAATATAATGTTATGGTTTTTCAGTCACGTCTGACTCTCCGTGACCCTATTTGGGATTTTCTTGGCAAAGATACCGGAGCCTGAATGGAGGTCCTTCTCTTGTCGGACGTTTTCCGGGCTGGCAGTGTTCTGGTGAGAGCAGAATCAATGCTGTGAATCTCCCCTGTTCCTCCGGAGCCGAGTCCTCCCAAATCTGCCTTCTGCTTGGGCATGGTGGGCCTTTACCCAGGCTGCTCTGCGGAGGCCCCCATGCCTGGCCACACTTATCCTTCCCCGTTTAGAAAAGGGGAGCTGAGTCTAGGTCCACGAAGCAAAGCGTCAGAGAGGAAAGACAGAGCGGTGTGTTCTGGGAGGAGGAGCAGCGCCAGGGGAAGCCAAGTCTGAGGCTGTCAATGGAACCCCTAAGTCTGCTGCTTTTCTTGCTATGGTCAGCAGGGGTTGTGTTCTGCCAGACCTGGGCAGCCTGACCAAGTGATTCTCATGGAAAATGTTGGAAGAGAGTGAGGGCCTCCTGGGGAGGTGGGAAGGAGCCCAGACCAAGAGGGGTATTGCATGACCAAGCCTTCAGGTGGGAATTGGAAAATACAGCAGGGTGGCTGTCTGCAAACGGCCTCATTAATGGCCAGTAACAGAGGATGTGTGAGGCCAGGATGACCTCACCGGCTCATGCTGATGTGATGACATCACTAACCTGCTTGCCTTGAATGCTGTCTTTAGAAGGCCAGTGTAGACATGGGGGATGGGGGATGTGTTGTAAAGCTTCCTGGACAAGCCAGGAGCTCACAGAATTCTCTAAAAGACAGGCTCTCCTTGTTTCAGGGCAGCAGGGCCCGACCTTAGAGGCCTGAGCTAGATGCTGCCCACGTAATTGCTAAAACAGCCTCCTGGTCTGGGGGCCTCTCTTAGGGCTGGCTGCCTCTGCTCTGGACCAATCTCTTCCTCATATCCAAGGTCTCTGCCCTGATCTTCTCTGGAAACACCCACTTGCGCCAAAGGTCCTGCCTTGTTCCATCCTTCATGCCTCCCTGTGCATGAGATCAGAGGTGGGAAGCCAGCCATGTGGACCTGGGTGTGGGCTCATCTCCTCCCTATCAAACCTCTGACCTTTGATGCTTGGCCCAGCTACCCTGCGTCGAAGACAGCAGGCCACACTGACTACAAAGAGATATGGAGGGCTGGGCTGGGTAGAGTGGAGGGGGCAAGAGTGGGCAGAAACAAACTGAGGGAGCAGTCTTGGCATTGTGCCTTCGCTGTGCCCTGAGGATCAGGTGACCCTTCCTCAGCGACTCCACCTTGGTGGTATCTTCTGTCCCAGGTCCCTCTGTCCTCCTTGCCCTCCCCTCATGCTCCCACCGCAAGCCACTCATCGTAGGCCTTGGGTCTTTCCTTGTGTGAGTGAGTGACAGAGGCCTACCTGCCTTTAGGGAATGCCTCCTCCTGGCTGGGAGACTCTGCTGGGACATTAGACCAGGCTTCCCCAGGGTCATACATTTGCAGTTGGAGGCTTCGCTTCTACCTGGAGTCAGGAGATCTTGGGTCCTAAGTGGCCTCTGATCCATCCTGTCAGTAGGGCCCAGCCCAGGGCGAGTCATCCATAGTGTCCTGTACTGGGTCCTGCTGGGCTTGGCAAGAATCACCATCCCCCTTCAAATGAGAGGAAGTAGACAAAAGAGAGACGTTGCTCACCTTGAAGAGCCATATAGATGTCATCCACCCTTCTCACCTTCGTAATTTTGTGGGCAGCATGTCTCAGTGAATAGAAGTTCAGCCTTGGAGTTAGGAAGGTCTGGGTGTGAGCCCTACCTCAGACACCTACCAGCAGCCTGCTCCAAGTCACTTAGCTGCCAGGTGCTTCAGTTTCCTTATCTATAAAAACAGGGATATAGCACCAACCTCCCAAGATCCAATGAAATAACAGAAAGTGCCTTAGAAGTGTTAGTTCTTAATCATTCCTTCACTGCTCAGTGCCCTAGGAAGCTCTCCAGTACAGAGGAAGCTGACTTGCACTGGTGGAGGGACTTTCTTCCCCTGGGAGTTCCCTAGACTTCCATATCTCCAGTCCTGTCTTTCTCCCTAGTTTTGAGCAAAGCCACTTTAAGGAGGAGGAAGAAGATGGTCCCTGCCTTGCCATCTCTGTGGGGCCTTGAAGGCCATCCCCAATCCAGACAGCCCCTTGGGGTCCAGTGAGTGGGGCAGATAGTCAGTGATAGGGAGTCTGGAGGCCTGGGCTGGCTAAGCCAGGTGGAGGGACAGGAGACAAGGCTTGACCTTGATCCAGAGGGGCTGAGAGGAGAGCTGACTGCTGACCCCTACCTGGCCTCCTCCAGCTTACAAAGCTCTTCAGCCACCCAATTCACACGATGTCCCTGGAAGTTTGCTGCTCCAATGGGTCATCTTCATTTAATAGATGAAAAAACTGGCCCAGGTGCTCCCAGCTAATTTGTGGCAGAACTAGGGTTTGAACCCAAGCTTTCTATTGCTAACTGTAGTGCTCTTTCCATGATACCACAGGTGAGCAGAGGAGGGCATTCTAGGCAGGGGGAATTGTGTGGGCAAAAGTAAGGAGGTGGGAATGCTTTCTGGTGGTTTGCGGGACAGCAGCTGGGTGGGGCCAGTGAGTCAGAGTTGGGGCTAGTGGGAAATGAAGCCCCAGAGAGAGGTCAGCTGAGACCAAAGGCTCAATTTGAATCTGAGTCCTCTTGGATCTGGGCCGACGCTTCCGCTTTCCTGGTGGGGATCTCCAGCCTCATCATGGCCTGGCATCTTTTCCATGCTGCAATTTGAAAAACAAGGAAGCTAAGGGAACCTGGGATTATCGGTCAGATCCATCCATTGGGCTAGAGAAGGGAGACAGACTCAGGCTTAGCAGCCAGGCCACAGAGGAACTGATTACTGCTGGCGCAAGGCTTTGAGACCATTGAGTCAAAGCTACTGTGCAAACACACAGCTGGGATGGAGCAAGCTTGGAGTGAATGGTAGGTCTGGTTAGCATGGCAGTCTGAGGCCCTGGATGTATAGGTTTTCCCCTGGGCCTCCTTTATCTTCCATCCCGGTACTCCCCAGCAGGGCCTACATTCATGAAGAGGCATCACACCCACACGGGGAGAAAGATCACAGTGAAGAGGCGAGATTGAATGCTGCCAGTCAGAGCAGAGGCTGCCCCAGGGCACTCTCTGGTAGCGCAGACACTGGCATTCCCAAACCCAGATGTCCGCAGGAGCTGGGGTTTTCCCAAGGTGGTACAGGAGGAGACAGCTCGTCCACAGAGGGGCAGGGGGGTGGGGATCGATGGCTGCAGTTGGCCTCCGGGATGTCACCAAAGGGGCTGTTGGAGAGAGGAGCCTGGGGACCAAAAGCCCTAGGCTGGCTTTCTCTAGGTCCTGTCCCAGCAAGGGGTATCACTTCAACCCCTCAGTGAGTTAGGGGGGCATCTACCTCGGGCATGTGAAGATTTCCCCCAGCAGAATGGGCGGATGAGAACAGTTTGTTCCAACAGCCCTGAAGGCAGCTGAAGCAGGCGCTGTGGAGCTTAGAGCTTGCTCAGACATGGAAGACCCCAAGGTCACACACTGCATCCTGGGCCATCGACGGTTGTCCTGCCTTGTCTTGCCACTGGACCTCCTTGATGACTCTGGAGGACAGAGGGAGGCTGACGACTTCAGGCAGCTCTGCCACATTTAATCCTATTCACATCAATCAAGACATCGCCCATGGTGTCACGGGTCCTGTGGAAAACGAGCACCAGCAGCATCTGACATAGGCTAATCTCATTCCATGAGAGGATTTTCAGGTCGATGCTCTTCACTTTCACAATGGGATTGGCCAAACAAAGTTTCGTGTTCTCTCTGGCCACCAGTGTAGGGGCACTGGAGGCATACACCCAAGAGCATTTTTCCTACCATAAAGATAGAGTAAGAAATCCCTGAGCAATAAGAAATAAACGTATAAGCCAACCAGCAAGACTGATCCCTTTGGTCAACCTTGGCTTTCTCAGAGATTCCTTAAGGTATAGATGGAGCTTGGGACCAGGGAATGATGGACTGAGCTCATACAGGCTCGGGCGGGGGTGGGGGGCTGGATGTTAAATGTTCAGTGTGAGCATTTACAGCATGGAAGTTGGTGAATACTACAAATTCAGGCTTGATTTATTACTCTGTTGGTTGTCTAGGCTTAAAAAAAAAGTGAAGGAGAAAATGTTAATGATGCAGATTAAACTTAAAAATGTGTCCTGCATCTACCTATCCATCCATCCATCCATCCATCCATCTATCTATCTATCTATCTATCTATCTATCTAGATATATGGATGTGTATTCACACTGCAAAAGTGTGTGTGTACATAATATACATGTATCTCTGTGCATATGGACAGCTAGGTGGTGCCATAGTGCACAGAGCCCTGGACTTGGAGTCAGGAAGATTCAACTTCATGAGTTCAAATCCAGCTTCAGATACTTCCTAGCTGTGTGACCCTGGACAAGTGACTTCACCCAGTTTACCTTATCTATAAAATGAGCTGGAGAAGGAAATGGCAAACCACTCTAGGATCTTTGCCAAGAAAACCCTAAATGGGGTCACAAAGAGTTGGACTTGACTGAAACAAGTGAACAACGAGCAGGAAACAGGATATGCTTTAGATCAGCCAGATATGCTTCCCAGAAAGCTGGGCCATTCAAGAGCATCTCTTCAGGGTGGCTCTCTAGAAGATGAAGGGATGTGGAAAGTTTCTTCTACTTAAAGAGACAACATAAAGAAACAGCATAGAAAAGGGGGAGAAAACCCTTGTCTCATCATGTTTCTTGACGGAGGGAATGGAGGGAGGAGGGAAGAGAGTATTTCCTTCCTCCTCCTGCTCTCCTGGGAGCAACCCTTGCTCCAAGGCTCCTGACTCAGGAAAAAATTGCTGAATGTTGAAGGCATCTTGCCAGGACCCAACCAGTTGAAGTTAAAGAAAATGCTAACCAGAGGGTTCAGAAGAGGTTTCAGGGGAAAGGAGGGAGCCTCACTCTTGCCTACATCCCATATGGTGGCTCCTAGACTTCTCTGACCAGGAAAAACAAGTTTGGAGGGAAGCTGAGTGAAGATCATTGTGGTACCAGCCCCAGACTGAGGGGAAGAGAAAGCTTGGCTGCCAGATCAGAAAAAGACAGACAGACAGACAGACAGACAGACACACACACACACACACAATGAGTGAATCAGTGAGTGAAGAAATGAACGAAGACACCTTTATTGGGTATTTGCTATGCACCAAGCCCTGTAGGTGCTGGGGATGTGAATACAAAAGAATATAAAAGAAAGTCAGTCTCTGTCCTGAAGAGGTGTGCATCCCAATGGGGAAGGGAGTATGGGAAGACAGGATACTGCAAACAGAGGAATGGTGGCCAAGGTGGGGGGTCTGGTCAGGGATGGTGAGTGAAGTCATTGGGCAGCTGACTGGCATATTTTTTTCCAGGAATGATGGAAGTGTTGATTTGATCAACACTTTGTGCCCACAGCCATTGGGCAGGAATTTGTGCCGGGCAGATGGCCAGGTCGTGGTGGGAGAGGAGGACTGAGGCAGAGGAGGGGCTGAATTCTGGATTCCCAGGAGGTGGTTGTAGAGAAGTAGGTAGGGGTGTGCACCCTCTGGGTGCCCAGGCTCTCATGGTTTCTGTGCTTTCATCATTTGGGGGTCTTGGATGTTTCATTTTCCCTCTAAGAAACACAAAGGACAAAACGTTGTCATCATTTCCATCCAAAGACCTAGTAACACCCAAGGTCAGAAGTGTCCCCCTCAGTGAGGATGGCTCTGGTGGAGTCAGAATGACCGTGAACAAGTCTTCTCAATTCTCAGCCGGTGGGAGGTGCCGTCTCCCCATCATCACTAACAGGAGACTCAGCTGATGCCTGTTCAGAGAGTCCTACCCCAGCCTGAAGGACGGAGAATGAGTGAGTGATGAAATGGGCACCTATTTGTGCTGGGCACCACATCTATAGGGAATACAATGCAGAAAGCACCCAGATTCTCCCCATTTTTATTGCTTAGAGAAGGGATATGGCTTGCCTAGGGCTGTACGACTACTGAGGGTCAGGGGTCAGATTCGAACTCAGGTCTTTCTGACTCCAGTGTCTCTATCCCCTAAACCGAACTTCCTTTCAGGATTTGAGCTCCTCCTACAAAATTTAGTAACAACTTTGATGTTTGTGATGACAATGATGATGACAAAAACCACTTCCAGTGTTCAAGCTGCACTCGGCTCCTGCTGGTCCCTGGGCTCTGGGGAGGGGAGAGGTTAAGCAGACCTTCGTCACCAAAGTCCTTGGCTTTGTCAAACGGCTCAACATTGTTAGCAGTGGAAATGACACTGATATCTGCATGCATTAACATCTGCTTTGCTGTGGTGCCCTAAGCATCCTGGGACCTTTCCAAACTACCTGCAACAGAAACCTTCCTCTTGTGAACATCTTCCCCATTAGAATGCAAGCCCCTGGAGAGCTGCGCTATTTGTACCAGCAGCCACTGGCTGGTGGGCACTTACTAAAGTCTTCGTTCATGACTGCCTTCCGGATCCTGCTGGTGGCTGTCCCTTCCAGATGTCCGACTTCTTGCTCCTAGCTGCCTTTTAGCAATCCTTCTGGAGTTTTCACCCTTCTCAGTATTTTTACATGACCGATAAGACCAGACGGTTTTCAGGACAAAATGAAAAGCTTTCTGGTGGTAGAATTTTAGAAACCATTACTAGGTAGTAAGGGGGGGTGATCCTGGGGGTGGGGCAGAACCTGCTGCTGACTTTGACAGGGCTTCTCTTCAGGCAGATAAATGCTCCCCTGACTGTCCCACCCACAACCCAAGCAGCTCCCTACTCGGTCTCCTCTGTGCCTTGGCCGTGGAGGGCACTGGCTGTAACAGTCCCTAGTGGGGGAGGGGGGGTCTGTGCTGGACACAGCCCTTCCCCTGGTTTGTCCCTAGGTGACAGCCGCAGAGAACAGTGCTATCCTTGGCTTTGGCTTTTCTCCAATTCAGTAAATGCATCCTGCTCAATTTCCTTTCCACTCTGGAGAAATTTTAAGAGGCAACGAGCTCCTGGCCCAGTCCATGGTTTTGCTCACTACTTTCAGCCTGAACATTTCGTCCCTAGGCTGTGCTTGGTCTTCAAATGCCAAGCCAATTAGCAGCCTATTTGTAGGCACACTGGGTCCCTGGGAAACACAGCACAAGGTACAGGCAGGATTGTCCAGCTGTGAGGGAAAAGGCAGAACTCAAAGGAGTGAATCCGAGGCCTGATCATCGATGAGCGATTGATTGCTGCCCTGCCTGGTGCTACGTGACCACAGAGGCCATTGAGTCTCATTAATCTGTTGGTTTCCCAAAGGTTTCCCGAATGGTTTGGGGAGTTCTCAGGGAGCAAAGGCCACGTGACTGCAAATGCAGACCTTTTTCATTTGCAGGTAATCACATTAAGCTTCCAGGGCTAATGCTCAGGGCACCCAAGGGGCTCTGGAAAAAACAGCAGCAGAAATGGCTGAAAGATATCCTGGGGGAAAAGTGTCAACTGGGGGCTGCCTGAGATAGGGAGCTGAAAGTCAAGGGTGGGCTGGGTCACGGCAGAGACTGGGGCTGGAGGGGCAGATGGGGGCTGGGGAGAATGGGGGTGGAGGCAGAGTGGGCATGGGGGGATGGGAGTAGAAGCGGGGCAGGGGAGTCATTCCAGAGGTTGGGGCAGATTGGAGGATGGGGGTGGGCATAGGGGTGGGGTCATTCTAACTGGGAGTCAGCCCAGCTCCAAATCTAGGACTGGCCGGAGAAAGGGGACATCCTGGCTTGGACCTGGCTGACAAGTTGGGTCACCCGGCTTTTTTTCAGCGTTTTTTTTAATCAGTTTAATGGGGATGATACCATTTCTCCACAAAAGGCAGTATGTCACAGTGGAAAGAGATGGCTTGGAGAATGGCCTGGGTTCAAATCCTGTACCTATCACTGAGGGCCTGTGTGAACTTTGGGCCTCAGTTTCCTCACACGTAAAATGAGAGGTTTGGATCTGATGAGCCCTAAGTTCCCTTCCAGCTCTGAATCTGAGGGTGAGATTCTGTGACTGAGTCAGTCCCTAGAAAGCAAGAGTTGTGCTGTGCTCCAATAATGCTTGACACTAAACAGTGTATGTAGGGGGACCCAGAGCCCCGGGGACCTCGTGTAGGGAGACCCAGGGCCCTAGGGACCCTGTGCAGGGAGACCCAGTGTAGGGGGACCCAGAGCCCCGGGGACCTCGTGTAGGGAGACCCAGAGCCCCAGGTCTGGAGTCAGGAGAACTCAGCTTTCTGAGTTCAAATCCAGTCATAGACACTTCCTAGTTGTGTGACCCCGGGCAGGTCACTCAGTGCCGTTTTCTTCAGTTTTCTCATCTGTAAAATGCGTTGGAGAAGGAAATGGCAAACCACTCCCATAAATCTGCCAAGGAAACCCCAAGAGGGTCAAGGAAAGTCCAACACGACTAGACAACAGTGTAAGGTCCTTACTGAGACCCCAGGTCTACTTGTGTCCCTCCCTAAGCACACATCCAGCAAACACCGAGGCAGGCCTCAGGCCAGGCCCCAGCCCTGGAGGCATACATTGCTGTCCCTTTCTGATGACAGAAGATTAACTATCAGGGCTGCCAATGTTCTCCTGAGGATTGTGGGCTTCTTGGCCTTAGATAGCAGCCGCTCAGTGATGTGGGAGGCTGGCTGCTCTTTCTTGCTCCATCACTATGTAGTTCTGGGGACTAATATCTCCTGTAATAGGACCAGGAAAGAGCAGAAAGGCTCCATGATTGATCTGGGCCTCAAGAGCCCATGGTTCTGTTTGCTTCAATTTGTACTATGGAAGATGTAAATTTATGAGCCTGTTCAGAACTGGGAGCAAGCCTGGGGCATCATTTCTTCATGAAAATTGGAAGTGGAAGTTTTGGTGCTGAAGAAAAAGAGCAGAGCTCTTTGGGAAGAATGCCAGCATGCCCTTCCTCTGACCAGACTTTCCAAGGTTGAAGACAGATTTATTTCAAAAGACAGCATAGGCACACAGGCCTATAAACAGGTGGGCTGGCCTTGCTCAGAGGTGCCACCATCTCTGACAAGAGAAATTATGAGGAGTCTGGAAATGCCACCTCTTGCTTGGAGCCAAGATGACCTTCTATCTCTGACACAGCCCTCACATGCTGGCATGATGTGTCACTGCTGTTACCTTGCCGGTTTGGGCTTCCAGGCTCACCTGTGGGGTGGCTTGTCTCTTCTTTGTTACTTCCCATCTCCAGGTGAATGGAAGCATCTTGGGTGGTACCTGTGCCAACCAATTGTTTAGGGCTCCCCAGGGCTTCCCAGATGGGTCAGTTCTAGCCCTTTGAGTACGTGTATTGAGAGTAATCAGGGCAGGGTGTAGGATCTGCTGGATTCTGGCCTATTTCTGGAGAGATTTGTGCTCTGGCCTTGGTGCTGAAGGACTGCAGCCTTGTGATGACGCAGCAGTCCCTTACAGGTGCCTGTAATGGCCATGGGCGGTTGGCACTCTTCTGGACTGACCAGTGAGCCAAAAAGAGTGACCCACTCAGCAGAAGGATTGATTCTTGATGCTCTCTCTCTTCCTCCCTCTCCCTTTCTGTTTCTCTCCCTCTTCCTCCCTTCTGTTCCTACCTTCCGTCTCTCTGACTCTCTCTCCTTTGTTGAGACTCTGAATCAAATTCTATGGCAGCCATTCATCATGGTAGCATGGCTTGTACCCTCTAGGGAAATTTGAGACTGGACTTTTTCTGCTCTGCATTTCTTTCTCTGAGCACAGGTGATCAAACAACGATCCTGAGATGACTATTCTTAGGCTTGGCAGGAAACTCAGGAGCTCTTGGGTCTGAGCACTGGCAGCCCAGCACAAGGGGGACCCCTGGAACAACTTCTCAGGGAGATGATGACCACCACCAAGATAATGAGCCTGAGTCTTACCCTGGCTTGCCAGAAGATGTGGACTTTAAGTGAGCTCTTTGGGCAGTTCAGAGATGAAGGTAATGGTGAAATGACTATTCAGCAGACAGTCTCCTAAAGGGCTTCACATTTTAAGTATCAATCTTCCAGGAGAGTGCAATGTGTGCTGGGGGACTGCATGATGTTTTAAAAATATTTACCAACATGCCTATAGAAGTCTTTAAAGTTTTAAGCATTGCTTCTGTAGAGGAAAGAAATAGCTGTTCTACTTGGCACATGAGGCCTTTCTAGACGGGCCAGCCATAAAAGCAGCTGCTTTTGACATGAGCCAAATCTAAGCTTTAAGAAATGTCCCTTGAACTGTAGGGTGGGGGTGTAATGAGCCAGATACCGTGAAAGAGCCTGACTCCCCTCTTTGGGGGCTCATTCTCCCCCAGAACGTGAGGTCTCCCCCAGGTCTGTCTGAGGGCAGAGCTGGATCTCCTTCATAGGAGAGAGTGCCCCTGCCCCGGGGCAGTGAGACCTCACCTATGTAATAGTCAATCACCTTTTTCTATAAAGACAATTCCCATTCTCCTCAGTGTAACATTTTCCCTATCGTCATATGTCTCCAGTCTATGTCCTCCTCTGTTCCCCTGGGCACCACCCTTGTTCTAGCCTCTCTAGTCACAGAGCTCTGAAGATCTGAAGGGTCTCTTCCTGGCTCCCTGTTGCCTTAGCTGTTCTCAATCTGGCATCTGCAGACCTTTTCCGGCCACATCACTCGCCTTCACTGGTCTCCTTGCCCTTCCTTATACAGACCTCCCCTCTGCCCTCTCTGTGCAGTCTGTCCCTATGCCTGGAGTGCACTCTGTCCTCACTGCCCTTTGGTGCTTCCATTAGGGGGACAGAGTCAGGCTGACTGTGTTTCATTCCCCTCTTGGCTGCACTTCTGACTCTCTCCTGACTTCTCCACCAAGCCCCCAAGTGAGTCTCTGCTCCTTCCCTTCCCCTCCCTTTTCCTTCCCCCTCCCCCAAGGGTTTCAGCCCCTCCCTTACTCATTTTTTTTACAGATTAGGAAACTGAGTCAGAGAGGCTGAGCAAGCATGTCAGGGCTCTCACCACTGCACCACACTGCTGCCTTTGCTGTCTCTTTCCCCTTTGCCTCAGGGTTCTAACCTTTGACCCATGTGGTCCTCTGCCTGAGTAGTGAACACAGTAGGCATTTAACAAATGTTTGTTGAGTGACTGAATAAGTGGCCTGGATTTCTAGTCCAGTATATGAGCTTGTCCCCATACTTCTCCCACCCAACCCCTCCTTCCCATCTCTTAATGCAGTCCATTAGGAAATTCATGTCACTAAGTAGAATAAACACAGCCCAGAAAGCTCCCCTGGGGCCCCTTTGTTCCTGGTTTACCATCCACAAAAGACTCCCTTCCAGCTTTGGCGGCCTTGGGTTTCCTGGCCTGCTGGGCACTGCTGCGGCTCCTAGGGCCAAGCCACGGAAGCAGCCAGTGATGGGCTTGCTGCGCAAGGGACTGCTCTTTGGAACTAGCTAAACAGGAGCCATTTATTCCAGAGGAAAAAAGGCCTCAGAGACTGCCTGTATAAAAGGTCCCTGAGCAGCCCTGGAGCCTGCCAATGCCAGGCATGTGCCACTGGCAGAATGCCATCAGAAGGCAATCAATAGTTATTAAAATGCTGAAGAGACAGAAATAGAAACCCAGGCACCCCCCATGCCCAGCAGGCTGAGAGCCCCGGCTTTTCCACCAGAGAATGCAGGATTTTAGAATTCGGCATTTCCCAAGACAAACCTGGCCTGCCGTTTGGGAAGCCAATGAGTCATCCTTCCTCTCCTCCCTTCTAATGAAGGCTTGGCCCCAAGAGTTCACCCTGTGGAGGGAAGGCTCTTGATTTCTTGTCTTGCCAGGTCTGAGGGCCATGTGAAAACACAAACATCCCTGAGATGGAGCAGCAGGCAGCCCTGAAGCCTTGGCTAAGGGTGGTGGGAGGGCAGCAGACCCATAGGAGCAGGCAGTCCTGGGAGGGCAGCAGACCTATTGGAGCAGGCAGCCCTGAAGCCTTGGCCTGGGTGGTGGGAGGGCAACAGACCAATTGGAGCAGGCAGCCCCGAAGCCTGGGCTAGGGGCGGTGGGAGGGCAGCAGACCCATCGGAGTAGGCAGTCCCAAAGCCTTGGCTGGGGCAGTAGGAGGGCAGCGGACCAATCTGAGCAGGCAGCCCCTCCCAGGCGTCCCCTCTGAGGCAATGGTGGATGGAGGAGATTCAGGGGAGCTCCAGGTCACTCACTTCTTGGAGGCCCAGTTTCCTTAACTGTGAAATGAGAATGCTGGTCCCATCCGACTCTAAATCCCCTCATTCCAGTGTCCTTTGGAGAATCTGAAGTAACCTTCAAGGAGGGAAGGCAAAGCACAGGTGAGGAGTAGCAGACTGGACCCCAGGTGAACTGGGACTGCATCCAGCCTAGCCAGATCTCATTTCAGGGCCAGCTGTGCCTCCTTGGGCAAGGTGATTTCCCTCTCTGGGCCCCTCTGGGCCTGTCCTTGTCTTCATGAACAAATACAGGCAGAATCTGAGATTTTCCCAGTAGGGGAAGTTCCTCTACTCATGCAAATAGCAACTCTAACCGTGACTTAGTGGACAAGTTTTAGGGGGGTGCAGGCTTGGGGGTCCCGGCTGGTCTCTTTTCAGCACATCGCTACCCACAGCTGCCTACTCATTCATTTGTTCATCTTATTCACTAATTCATTCAACAAACATCCATTAAGCACCTGCTGTTTGTGCTGCCCTTTGCTAGGCACTTATATCTTGAAGAGCTTGGGCTGTAGTGAGACATAGGCAGGTGACTAACGTTGCTCAAAGTCTCTGTTTCCAGGGGTCTCATAGGCTGCTTCCCTGGCTGAAGATGGCCTTTTCATCTGATGGGACTGCCTATATCTTCTCTAAGTCCTCCCAACATGCGGGAGACCTTCTCCTGAGTCTTGTAGCGGCTGCAGGGATGGCCACCGGGTGTCCAGAGTGGATGCGTCACATGCTGGCCCCAGTCGGGTTCTCCGTTCTTGTTGTGTGTTACTCTCTGCTGCCCTCTGCCATGCTGCCAGACTGGCCTCCTCTCCGCTGCTCAGTGTCTCCCACGTGGCGGTTGCCGTTTTAGGTGGTACGCCAAACTCCTTTACCCATACAGCTCACCAGTGCCCTTCTTTTCACTAGCTGTCTGCCATGCTTGGTACTGACGCTGTCCTCACCATAGCCTCCCACAATCCCTCTCTTCCTTCTAGACACGGCTTAAGCCCCTCCTCCTTCTGCATGGAGCCTGTCCCCTCCCCTTCCTAAGCAGCTTTGGGCCGACGATCCTGCTGTTTATTCTTCCTAGGCTTGTTTTAACCCTGTTGGGAGGTTAGGTCCTTCATTGATCCTATGAATCTCTCTCTCCAGCACCTAGTGCAGTGCCTGGCACACAGTAGGTGCTTAATAAATGCTTACTGACTGATTGACCAACTCAAGACTTAGCCAAAGATCTTCCTGCCTCAGTTCCTTCACCTGTAAGAGGGAGATAATAATATTTGTGCCACCGGCCTACAAGGGCATTGGGAGGCAATGCTTTGCCAGCTTTAAGGTCTTAGAGAAATGTAAGCCGTTATTCAGCGAAACTTCTCCAGGGGCTGCTTTGGTGTTATTTAGTTAGCCCTTTGTCTAGATCCCCAGTGCCCAGCACTGGGCATGGCACAACCAACAATTGTTTGTTGAATTGAATAGAATCTGATAGTCAGCCAACAAGCTTTTATTAAGATAACAGAGTAGATGGAAGCAGGTAAGGGAACGAGCACTTATTAAGCCCCTACTATGTTCTAGGCACCATGCTAGGTGCTTTATAAATATTTCCTCATCTGATCGACCTTGAAGCAGGCAGAGGTTGAGTGACTTGCCTAGGGTCACACAGCTACTAGGCATCTGAAGGGGGATTTGAACCCAGGTCTTGATGAGTCCAGCCCCAGAACTCTGTCTTTTGTGCCACCTAGCTCCCTGAGGGGAGGCTCTACATCATTTTTCATCCCTCTCTTTCCAACAACAGCCGGGTTCTCACAGGCAGTAAGGGTAATGGGTGTTTATTGGATCAATGTAGATTAGGACCAGAGAGCAGTGCCTTGAATGCCGAGATCAGGAGAGGGAAGAACAAGGTCAGGTCTGTGGGATGGGGAAGATGACTGAGGCAGGCTGCAGGCAAGGCAAGGCCTGGAAGGGCAGAGAGCCCTGGCCCAGACAGAAGGGGGACGGCTGGGGCTCCTGGAGGCCCCTTCGCTGTCCTGATTCTGGGGCTGTGGTCCTGTTCCTTTCTCACCTTTCCCACCCCCCAGGCCTCTCTCCAAAGCTGCTTTTACTTTGTCTCCAAAAGCTGTGGGAGGTTGCAGCATTGAGCTAGGGCCAGAGGCAGAAGCTTAATGGGAAATTCAGGGCTGTTGGCCGAAGCTGGGAGAGCATCGAAGACTGATCAAGGTCAGCCCAGATCTGTATTTGCCAGCAGCCAAAGGTGGGTGATGAATCAGAGCCAGAGATGGAGGAATCATGGGATCTAGCCGGGCCATCTAGCCCCTTCCCGCTCATCTTACAGACAAAGACACTGAGGCTCAGAGAGGTGGCCACACACTGGTCAGGGGCAGGGCCTGATTTTGAATTAGGTCCTCGGGCTCTGAATGCAGGGTCAGTGACTTGAAATTTTTCTTTTAACAGGACAGGAATCTGAGGCTCAGAGGAGAGAAGGATTTAGGTTCATTAGGTATCCGAGTTAGAAAGACAGGAGAAATCACAGGGTTGAGCCCCGGTCCTTGGTGGAGGAGGAGAGCCGGAGAAGGGCTTTTCTGCTGCTCCCGCTCCCCACAGAACCCCTGCCCTGGATCTGCAGCCACCAGCTGGGCCTGAGCCCGGCCTCTCATCTGTGCGGTCTTCTATGCAGAACAGCCCAGAAGTGGCCCAGGGGATCCTAGTCCTGACAGGAACTGGAGCCTCTCTCAGAACCGCAAAAGGTGCATTTGGATGGGACCAAACAAAGGCCGAGGCATTTGTCAATCTGCTTCAGTTCAGTTCAACAAACACGTATTGCCCAGGGAGGAGGGACTGACTGATGACGTCCCTCATGGATTGATTGAGTGTTCCTCATTAACTGATAAAATGACAAGGCCTGAATCGTGCCCCCATGCACCCCTCGCTGACAGGAAAAGACAGTCATGGTGGTGGGGGAAAGGGAGGAGCTCTTGTGGGAGGAGTCTCCCCCCTCCACAGTTTATATAAGTGAACTGGGAGACCAGTCCTCCCCCACTTTCCCTGCCCTTTGCCCTACCCCCCTCTCCCAGGCAGCCTGAAGTGCAAGAGACAGTGGTAGGGGGTCTCTGAGATACTGATTGCAGCACAGCAGGGGCCAACATGTGTGCTCATTGGGTTTCAGGGAGTGGTTTGTGGACAATGGCCATAAGACCCCAATTTCTGTGTTGAGAATGGGAGACTGTAGGACCTCAAAACCTAGCCTTCTCACTGAAGAGGGGAGACTTAATGGATAGGACCTTTTAGATGGTCCCAAGGTCAAGAATTCAGGCACTGGCCTTCCAGAGAGAGAGACTTCTTCAAGTGTTTCTGGTAAAAGGAAGAGTGGTCCCAACATGGGCCCTTTAGGACCAAGACTACATCAGGGAGGAGTGAGAAGACAGGAGCAGCCCTAAGAGAAGCAGCTCCTGCCCTCCAGGGGCTCCCATTCTAATGGGGGGAACAGGAAGAAGAGGTCCAAATCCAAGAGGTGGAGAGAGCAGAGGGAAGGCCCTGGCCTTGGGGGGCACCAGGAAAGATGGAGTTTCCACTGAGAATGAAGGTGAAGGGTCAGAGACCAAATGGGGAAACAGTATGGAGACAGAAGACACCTCAATGTTCACCCATCCACACCTACTTCAAATTCCCTGGCTTGCCTCCATTATCCCCTCCAAGATCCCTGACCTGGTCATTGAAATAGAACTGAGGAATGTCAAAGTCAGCAGGGAACTCAGCAACCTGATTTTACATATGTGGAAACTGAGGCAGCCTCACTAGGCGAAAGGGCTTTCCAAGGTTCCATGGCAGTGACAGACAGGACCAGAGTCTGGTTCTCCTGACCTCTTACCAATGCTCTTGTGACGGCACAAACATGGGCACAGGCCTATCCTGGAGATGTAAATGACAAAGCTTACATACATGTTCTGTATGTGCCTTAGAAGGCACCAGATTGGGTGGACCTCGGCAGCAGGTGGGTGTAGATGCTCCTCAAATGGGGCAGTTGCTGTTCAGTTGGTGCTGTATTGAATGGAGGAGGCCTACTTCTTCTGAGATTGAAGGGGCAGTTGACCCGGCCCACTCCTCACTGTCCAGAGAGTGGCTCCTTTTGCATTTCCAGGCCTGTGAGTACTTTGGTTGGGTCAGGCTGCACCGGGACCCTGGGGCTTGTACCTCATCTGACCTGGTTGGCCCACGCAGAGTTCTGGCCAGGGTCTGGGGTTATGTTGGCTGCGGCATTTGGAAAGTTCCACTTGGGCAGAAGAGCTGTAACGTGGTCTTGTTTAAGTCCTGGAAGGGCCTTTTGGAAACTCTCAGTTGTGATTTTCCCCAAGGACGTGTCTTGGATTGTCATTTGGTGCTGACCTCTATGGTGGGGGAGGGGAAGGAGGAAGGGGAGGGGGGAGGGGGAGGGGAGAGGAGCCCCACTTGCCATCCCAACCTCATTCTCCAACTTCCTCAAACACTTGTCAAGCCTCTCTCTGCTTCTGTAATTCATCCCTGGGGATGGGATTTCTCTGCCTGGTGGTTTCTAAGACCCCACCTTTGGGATCTAGAGCTGGGCTTCCTCCTTAGCCAGAAGGAGTCAGGGAAGGGCAGAGTTCTTCTTCCCTCTCTCTTGTCAGTTGGACCTTTTTTGGCTCTCCCTTTCACTGTTTTCGCAGACCAGGTGATAAAGCCACATTTAGACAGAGGAAAGCTCAGCATCTCATCTGCCACAGGCCCAGAAGGAGGTCCCAGTTCCCTCCTCCCCTCACTCTCCTCCAAAGCCTCCTCTGGGCTGGAGCCTGTGGTCCTTGGTTGGTGTGGGGGACAGGGGAAGAAGGAAACTCGCCGGGCCCGGTGGCACTTCTCCGATGCTCTTGTGTCCACTGCAGACATGGATGGCCAGAGGAGGTGGGCGGGCCAGCTCTGGGGCTTAAAATAGAGATCCTCATTGGCTTTGGTCCTAATGAGCTAAGGAGAAGGTGAATGGAACTTTGTGGAGTCTCTTGGCCTTGGAGAAACTGTATCCATTAAAAAGTCCCACAAAAACTAATTAAGAGTGGCTACACCTCCTCCGTGTCAGCCCAAGAGCATGGAAAGAACGCAGAGAGGCCTGGGCCATCTGGCCGTGCCAGTGCCCGACTGTCAGCTCCCTGAGGATGGATCCGAGGGCTCTGGAACCTTGAGGCCTCTCCCACTGCGGGAAGAGCTGCTGCTGCTCCCTGCACACAGTCGGCACTTAATTGGTGTGTGCTGATTTCTTGGTTCATTGTGGGTGTCTTGGACCTGCCAACGTCCCAATTCCTTGGGCCTGCTCTTTCCCTCAGATACATATTGGCTTCAGAGCCTGTGCTGTATCTGAGTACACGTGTGTGCGTGGGTGAGCGTGCATGCTTCCCTTTTGCTGTTTGACTCAGGGGAACAAAATTCAGCCCCAGACAATTTACCCACCCCCACCCCCACCCAGGCATATGATAAAATCATCCCGCTGTAGAAAATATGTAATGGTGGACATAATTTTGTTCAATGTGCTACTGAGTAAAGACATCAAATAAGGTATAAAACAGGAAAATGGACTTATCGGTGTCATAGGGGATATCCTGGGCTGTGCCCAAACAGCCAAATTCTCTGTCAATAGAGAGCTTCTCCAAATGTTCCTATTTACACTAATTGTATCAAGGCCCAGAACACTAAAAGGCCTCCTCATTGAAAGCTATAGCAGCACAAAAGAGATCAATCCAACCATTCACGGTGGAAAAACAAAGTGGATGAAAACAACACATTTCTCAGTCAATGACACAAAGCTGGATTGGGAACCTACTGAATTAATCCTAATCATGGGTAAATGCTAGAGATGTACAGGAAGCTTAACCCAGAATGGGTGGGAGGAAGACTATGGTTTGCCTCATCTATGGGAAACTGCATTGGGCTTTTAATGATCTCAAAGCACTTGCTGCTGTAAGGAGCCATTTCTTAAGACAGCACTGACATTATTCCCATGGTGCCCTACGGTGACTAATGATGGAACACCATGATTTTAGGGGAACCAAAATTACCAAAAAGTAATCCAGAGGGGGATAGAAAGATGGGGATGAGGGGCAGCTATGAATTACCCACAATCACTTTTGTGGGAGGAGAAGCCTAAAAGATGGTATTGTCAGGGACTAGAGCAGGAGCAAAGGGGAAGGACAACAGCTGGCAGATAGGCAGCTAGAGAGGACACTGGTGCCCGAGAGCCAGCTAGAGGACAAGAGGAAGGGCTTGGTGTATCAGGGGGATCACTTGCTGGAGTGAGAGATTTATGGAAAGATGTATGTAAGAACTGACCAGTATGTGTGCCCGCAGCGGCGTGAATATATGATGAAGTAATTGACACAAAAAGACAAAGACATGGGGCTATAGACTGATTTGAATGGAGTTGCTGACAGTATTTTATACAGGTTAATTACTGAGTTATCCTGACTTCAAAGAAGAGTACAATAAAGCACTGGTTAAGTTTTTTATCTCCCTGTTGCTGGGAGTGAGACACTATTTTTCCTCAAGGCGAACCAAATTGAAACATTTATGTTCTCTCGCATATAGATAACCAGACTGAAACATTTCTGTCATAATCAGCTACAAAGGCGGGTTTTCTTTGCCAAGTCTTCTTATCCTAAAACTGACTTTGCTGTGCATAGACCCATTCTCAATTGACCCTGCCTTGCAGAGGTCTAAGAGGCCTAAACAGGATATAGCTAGCTATGGAGGCACTGTGACCTGCACTGATGGAAAGAGGAGTGAGTGCTGGGCTGGGAGTCCACAGCCCTAGCCTCCAGTCCTAACTCTGGGGCTTGGTGGCCTTCAGATCTAGACCAAGGTCCACCTCCTCCCTAGCTTCCTCTATAACGTGAGGTGATCACACAGGATGATCTCCAAGAGCTCTTCCAGATCGAGTACTGCTGGAGCCATGAGCACATTTGAGGAGCCATCTCACCCACTCTGTATGAGGGGGCTCCATGGAAGTTGGCTGGAAAATTATTTGGAATTAAAGACTCAACCCAATGCTCATTTTACTTCCAGCTTCTCTGGGAGAAAGTTAGGGGCAAGGGTAGGTGAAGGGAAAGGGATCTCAGCCAGTAATAAGAAAATCATGCAGGTGGCTTGGAGGGGTTGGGAAGAATGAAGTGAGTCAGAGGAAAAAACTGGCAAAACTGGGGAGAAATTGGGGAAAATTGGAAGAACCATCTCTAGGCCCAGATACTGGCTCAGGTTCTATGCTGGTTGCAAAGTGAAGCAGGACCAAGCTCTAGAAGGCCTAAAGTGAATAGAGGAGGACTGGGGAATTGATTCAGGAGAAGTGGCTCAAGGAGGAGAAGGGAGGGGGGCAAGAGAAGCAAAGTAAGGAAGAAAAGGGCAGAGGGATATTTGAGGGTTTGAGCCAATGGATGGACTGTTGTTGGGACCAAGAGGCTGGTTCAAATCTGAAGATTGGTGTGTCTGTGGCTCTGGCATTTATTGAGACAAATGAAAGGAATTTGCCTGCAGTTATCTGTAAAAAGTTGTTACTAGGTGCTGAGGGTTGAGAATGGAGGCTCCTTGAGAGCAGGGACTGTTTTTCTCTTTGCTTATATTTGTATCCTCAGTGCTTAGGGATGTTCTGGTGGCTATTGTGACTGCGTAAGGGCTGGACAGGGTGGCCTCAGATCCTCCCCAGATCTCAGATGCTGGGATCCTGTGATCTTCTCAGCTTCTCCCTCATCTGGCATCAGGAAGATCATCCATGCATGGGCAGCAGCACCAGCCTGGGTGGACGTGGGCACCTCTGTGCTCAGGAAAGTCTGGCTCTGTCCAGCATGGGGCAGATGATGCCCCCTAGATCATCCCTGGTCCACGCATGGGCAGCAGCACCAGCCTGGGTGGACGTTGGCACCTCTGTGTTTAGGGAAGTCTGTCTCTGTCCAGCTTGGGGTTCCTGATGACATTGTGTTGTGCCTTTCCCTTGCAGCCTGGAGGACCCGAATCCTGGCTTGAAGACCAGCCCTGCCAGACCCTTCTACTTAATCTGCCAAACGCCGGCTACTCAGTGTTCTTGGCACAAAACAGATCCAAGAATGTGGATCGGCCAAGTGTAAATAAAAGCTCTGCTTTGGTCCCTTGCTGGCTGGGCCATGGTTGGTTTAATTATCTGGAGAGACTGAGCCTGTCTCTATGGCCTGATTCCTGTTCATACGACACCAGGAGCACGTAGACATTTGGGGAATTGATGTGGTGCTGAGCCGGCCATCGTCCTGCTGTTGGAGGAAAATGTGACCCCGGGGCCTCGGCTTGGGTGTGTGTATGTGTGTGTGTGTGTGTGTGTGTGTGTGTGTGTGTGCATGTGTTCTGTTGAGGCGCTCATGTCTTGGGATTTAGGACAGCTGTGATCATAGATTTAGAAGCAGAAGGAACTTCAGACGTCTCCTATGACAACCCCCTCATCGTATAGATGGGGAAACTGAGGCCCAGAGAAGGAAAAGGATCTGAAAACAACGGCTCACATTTCTACATTTGCTAAGGGTTGCAACCTATGTCATCTCATTGATCCTCATGAAGCCCTGAAAGTTGTTATTATCCCCATTTGACAGACAAGGAAACTGAGTCTGAGGGGCTGGCAAATGGGATTAGGACCAGGGTCCTTTGGACGGCCTGCTTGGCTGTCCCAAGTCCCGGGTGGCAGGAGTGGGAAGGAGAGCTTGCCCCCAGGTCAGGGCTGGGGCTCCTTGCTCATCATCCCCCTCCGCTCCCTGAGCCTCAGATCCCTCCCCCAGCCCAAGCTGAGTCTCCCTTCTGCATTCCTCCCAGCACAGCTGGTGTGGGGGCTTCTCCCAACCCCAGGTGCCTGGGGCCCGGCCTTTCTCTCTGCTCCCCTGGGCTTCCCCAGCCATTCTCTCTCCCCCAGCAGTTCTTTCTCTAATCCCACACAAAGCTCTGTGGGCCCAGCACCCCTCCAGATGCAGGACCATTTCAAACGTTTTGGCCACAAACTTTCTGCAAGTTTCTTTCAATGCCACTGCTGCATGCCTAGAGAAGGCTGGCTGTAAACAAAGCATTCCTTATGCATGCAGAATCTTTCCAAATCGAAGGCAATTACCTTACATGATAATTTACCACAAAGTTTGCAGCCAAAACGGTTTTTAAAGCCGCCGATCTTTCCTACTCTCTTTGTGTGAGGCGCTCTGGCAAAGGCAGACCGCTCTAGGCTGGCAGGCACCCTCCAGTCATTGATTCGTCCATTCCCCTTATTTTACAAGTGGCAGTGACCTGTCCAAGGCCACAAAGGGAGCAAGTGATGCTCACTTTCTATAAAGTCCCTGTTGTGGTTTCGTGATGTGTTGTGGCTGAACTGTCTTAAAGAAATCAGAGTCAGACCACCTCTAATCCAAGTACAGGAATTTACTGAAATTATCGCCTCTCATGAAGCTGGCTAAGTTCCAAGAGGAACCAGCAACTTCAGAGAAAGCAAGATGGATTCGTATAGGGTAAAGATGCAATTATGTAATAGATATAATGACTTTAAAAAGGCAGGGGGGGTTTGTGAAGGGATTAGGTAATAGGGGAGGGCTCCCTTCCATGGTTCTGTGGTCAAACATCCTGGTCACGCTACTTTCTGATTGACCGGCTCTTGTGGTCCTGGCCGGTCAAGACGGATGGTTAGGTATCGTGGTGCTGTCTTGGGCTAAATGGATAATGTGATTGTGGTTCAAACCTGTTCAAATATGTGAATTGGACCTGGGAGCAGTGGCTGTATTGAGTCTGGGGGCCTTTGGTGTGGCTAAAGCTGTTGTGTGGGATGGATTTTACGAATCCAAAAATTAACAACAGAGGCGTCTCAAGGTGAAAGTAGAAAGGAAAATTTATTACGATCCCGGGAAAGGGCCACTCGGACACCGAAGGTCTCTCAGTGTCAGAGCGCGCCGGACACAGAAAATTGGGGTGTTTATATAGGTCCCTAACCGCAATTCCCCCTCCCAACCTCCTTCCTCTCAGCTTGCAGACGTAAGCTTTGAGGGTACAATCTAGACGCGATAAATCTACCCAGGGGCAAACAGTATAGTTATTTTTACAAGCAGGCCACAGTCATAAACTTCCCACCATCCTTGTTTCATTCTACTATCAATCTCAAGGTAGTAAATCTGTTTTAAATGACAATGACGATTAAACAAACAGTTCGGTTATCGGTGACAGGCAGGAATTAGTTGTTAGTTACCTAATCCTGCACATCTATATTGCACCTGGCTTTTCGGCTTTCCATCCATTCTTCCCCAAACAGAGGTTCTCTTATCTTGGGGTCAACGTACAGGGGTGAGTATCCTGTGTCTTATCCTTATCCTCAGAGAATTTTATGGTTGCTGACTTATTCACCTCAACCCTTCTTTCTTCCAGGCCTCTCGCCATTAGGTAAATACACAGGACCTGTTCTTAATCTCGGGGGCCTTATGGTCACTAGCTAGGCTTGTGGAGGGGAAAATATCTAAGTAGAGAAATGGGACTCACTATCCTACTTATTTCTATTTATTTAATTTGTTCCCTTTTATGAGAGGTCTTCACTCGTCCCACACACTGTGGACATGCCTGCTGCTCAGAGGGGCCCATTAGGAAGTTAGAATGTTGGGCTGGGGGCAGCTTTATCAGGGCTCCATCATTATCATCTCCAGGAACAAAGACAAAACCCTCTGTTTGGTGTCAAAGCCCTTCATCATGCCCCGACTTCCCTTTCCAGTCTTCTTATACCTGGCTCCCCCATGAATCTTCTTCCATCCAGTGCCCCCAGCCTCCTGGCTGTGCCCTCCATCTCCCTGCTCCAGGCCTTCTCTCTGGCTCCCCCATGCCTGGAAGGCTCCCCCTTCTCTGCTGTGACCACTGACCTCCCCAGTTTCTTGTCAATCCCAACTAAAATCCCCCCTTCTACAGGAAGCTTTCCCTAGCCCCTCTTCATTCCAGAGCCTTCCCTCTGTCCATGATTTCCTATTATCCTGTACCAAGTTTGCTTTGTATGTATTTGTTACCATGTTGTCTCCCTTCTCAGACTGTGAGCCTGTTGAGGGCAGGGGGACTGTCTTTTGTCTCTCTTTGTATCCCCATGGCTTAGCTCAGAGCCTGGAACTTACTGGTGCCTAACAAATGTTGATTGATTGAATGAGTGGTAGATAAAAAGCTGAAGTAACATTCGAATTCAGATCCTGTGACTACCATCCCTGCTCCTCCCACAGCCCCCACGTGCAGCTCCTCCTTAGTCTTCTCTGGAGTTCTACTTAATCCTTCCAGCCTTTCTTTTCAGCCCAACCACTCTGGGTTCTCTGCTCTTCTTGGCACTTCCAGGCTCTTAAGCTTTGGACACCCTCACCCCCCACCTGCTCTCCTCCCCAAGGGCACCCTGACACTCCAGCCTCTGGGTATCACCCACCCACTCTGATGGGCTAGACTAGAAAATCACTCACTCTCTGATGGGTTAATGCACATCTGTTGTTCAAAAGCAGCCCTTTGGGCTTCAACAACATTTAGAGAAATGTGTGAGTCTCCGTATTTCTCACTTCCACTCCCCTCTCTCCCACAGTCAGAGAGGCCTTCTGGGAAAGAGGGAATATTTTATCAATGGGCACCTGAGGTCAGTTTGTGGACCACTCCAGGGATTCTCAGAGAAATGGCCCAGAAGTGATGGATCCTCTGCCTTCCCTTCAGCATTTCTACTACAGGATGCTCTAAGTGTATGGGCAATTGCTAGCCTCTGTCCAGAGGTCAATGGGGTGCATTCCCCACTCGCACCTGGCCAACCAGACACCCCCCTCGGGGGATGAGGTGTGGGTAGTGGAGAAACTGTCCTCAGGCTCTGAGGGGCGGCGCCCTGGGAGGAAGGGTTTGAAAGGAGCAGCCAGGCTACAGAAAGCCAGGAGAGCCCCAGCTCCAGCAAAAGAGGTCTCTTTGTCTCTCTTTTCTTTCTCTCCCTTTCTGTTCTCTCTCTCCCCATCTTTCTCTGTCTCTGGCGCTTTCTCTTCTCTGTCTCTGTCCATCCGTCTCTCCTCCTGCTTTCTCTCTGTCACTCTTTTTTTCTCTTCCTGTCTCTTCTCTGTCTCTCTCCTCCCTCTCTTTTTCTCTCTTCCCTCTCTCTCTCTTTCTCTTTCTCCTTCTCTCCCTCTCTGTCTCTGTCTCTCTTTCTCCTCTCTGTCTTCCCTCCCTCTCTTCCTCCCTCTGTCTCTGTCTCTTTCTCCTCTCTCTCTCTGTCTCTTTCTCCTCTCTCTCTCTGTCTCTCCCTCCCTCCCTCTGTCTTTGTTGGTCTGTTTCTCCTCCTTGTCTCTTCTCCCTCTCTCTTTACTCTCTCTTTCTTCTTCCCTCCCTCTGTCCCTGTCTTTGTTTTTCTCCCTCCCTCCTTCCCTTCCTTCCTCTGTCTCTATCTCTCTCTGTCTCTTTCCCCTCTCTCTCTGTCTCTCCCTCCCTCTGTTTCTGTTGGTCTCTCTCTCTTTCTCCTCCTCTCTCCTCCTCCTCTCTCCTCCCTCTTTTTCTTTCCCTTCCTTTCTGAATCTCTCTCCCTCCCTCTGTCTCTCTCCTCTCTCTGTCTCTCCATCCCTCCCTCCATCTGTCTCTCTCTCCTTTCTCCCTCCTTTCCTCCATCCCTCTCCATCTCTGCTTCTCCTCTACATCCTCTAGGGACACTGGTACTGTGGAATTTCCTAGGTCCCAGTGTTTCCCAGAGCCCCACTGGACAGCTTTGTCTCTCTTCCCCTGCCCTTGGCTTATCTTTGCCAGATTCTTTGGGAGACAGGTGATCCTTAGAAGGAAAATAAATGAATACCAATAATCCTTGGGCCACTTGTCTTCCGTTTCTTGCCTGGGCCACAGGGACCTGAAATGTTCTGCTGTGTTGGTGTTGCAAAAAGGCCTCCTTTAGGAAGCTGCCCAGAGCCAACTCTAAATGGAACTGGGTCATAAAAATACTCCTGGTATGTGTGACTTCACTTCAAACATGTGTCTTGGACATCACCACCAAGGACCAGATCTGGAGACTGGATATGCCTTACTTATCACTGATGACTTTACTCAGGATTCTGTTGCCTCATTCATATCTAGACAAATCTGACTGTGAGATAGATTGCTCTCCTTTGTAGTGAAGGCCTGAGTGAGGGCATTTCAGGTGGAGGCAGGTTAGGCCCTAATTCTGAGCACCTGCCTCCACCTGAGATGCAAATATTAGCTTGTTTGATGAGAAACATCAGGTAGAATGAAACTGTGAAATGAGGAAGTAGCTAATTCCAACTTGATAGCTGATAGCCAAAGTGGGTGGGGCTTAACCTGAAGGGGTGGGCCTTAAACATTTCCAGCCCAAATATCCCCATCTCCTTAATCACCTCCTATCCCAGATCCCAGGGTTACCCAGATAGAAAGAGGCTTGATTCCGACTCAGTGGGTTTCAGGAGCTCATCTGAATCTTCCTTTGACCAGCAGGTCCCCACAACTTGGACTCAGGTCCCCTCCATGGCTCCCTACTAAATCTATCAAAGGTCAGTACTCTGTCAACCTTAGCATCTTTTCAACAATGGATGATGGGACTTCTGGTCCACTGAACACCACTGAATAAACGGGCAATTCTGAGGTAAGAGAGAGGGGAGAGGGAAGAAAATCTTTAGTGTGGATGGATGAAGGACATGGATGGCAGCCATCAAAACATTGCCTATGAATTGCAAAGATGCTTTTAGCAGTAACCCTGGGTAAGACATGACTGCAAATGGAACGGAATCTGGTCAACTTCCTGCTCACAGCTGGTCCCAGCGTGACACAAGGCCACACAGACATCCCAAACTCCTGATAGCAAGAGGGAGAGAGGGTTGTTTGCTCTTTTCCTGGACTACCAGGAGAGTCCCTCTCGGAGTAGAAGAAGGGCAGCACTCCTCCCTGATGCTCTGGAGAGGAAGAGAACAAGCCTGAACAAAGAAGCATCTCCAGAGACCTCTGGTTTGAAGCCCTGCCCACTACTTCTAGCCTGGTCATGTCTCAAGTCAAATTTCTTCTTAGGAAAATCTGTGCCTGCCCCTCCCCGACTCTGAGGGTCAGTTAAAACACCAGGCCTATATTCCAAGCTCTATTCCCTAGGCCAGTAGCTCCTGTTTTTCAAGAGACCAATCAGTTTTGAATTGGAGGTCCTGCCCTGTTACCAACAGAAAGCTGCCACCTCAGTCTAGCCACATGACTCATTGGAAGCCACTTTTTCTGGAAGAAGTCAAACAGGGAGAAGTGAATTATTAATCTACCCTCCCCAATTCCAAACAGCTAAAAAGTAGCTTGGTCCCAATTGTAAGTAGGTATCATCTAAGATGTCTAACAAGAAGACAGGTAGGTTCCTGTGGTCCTGATGTTCCAGCTAAGAATGGAAAATCAAAGGGATGCCCATCAGTTGGGTAACGGCTAAGCAAGCTGCAGCATATGATTGTAATGGAACATTGTTTGCTGTAAGAGATGGCAAGCTGGATGCTTTCAGAGAAACCTGCAAAGACTTATATGAACTGATACTGAGTGAAGTGAGCAGAACTAGGAGAATGTTGTTCATTGAAGAACTGTGAGCGACTTAGCGATTCTCAGCAATACAATGATCCAAGATAACCCCAAAGGACTGTTGGTGAAGCAGATTATCTGCCTCCAGGGGAAGAGCTGATCTTGATTGAATACAGACTGAAGCAGCCTAGTTTTCACTTTCCTTCATTTTTTTATTTGTCTTCTTGTACAAAATGACTAATATGGAAATGCTTTACATAATTGCATATGTATCACCTATATCTGATTGCTTACCATCTCAGGCATGGGTGAAGGAGGGAAGAAGGATAGAATTTAGAACTCAAAGCTTTAAACAAGAATGTTTTAAATTTTTTTTAAAAAGAGCTTAAAAAAGACCATACCATTCCTAGAAAGGATGTGAGCTGGTCCAACCATTCTGGGGAACAATTTACAACTTTGTCCAAAGGGCTATCGGACTGTACATACCCTTTGGACCAGCAATACCAATACCAGGTCTGTATCCCAAAGAGTTCAAATTAAAAGGAAAAGGACCTACATGTACGAAAATGTTTATAGCAACTCTTTTTTGTGTTGGCAAAGAATTGGAAATTGAGGGGATGCTCATTAATTGGGGAATGGCTGAACAAGTTGTGGTATATGATTGTGATGAAGAATATAAGAAATGACAAGAAGGGTGGTTCCAGAAAAACCTGGGAAGATTTATATGAACTGATAAAAAGTGAAATGAGCAGAACCAGAAGAACACCGTAAACAGTAGCAGTAATATCATGAGGATGATCAACTGTGAAAGCCTCAGTTATTCTCAGCAATACAGTGACCCAAGACAATTCCAAAGGACTCACAAAGAAAAAGAAGGGTTCTACATCCAGAGAGAGAACTGATGCAATCTTATACTTTTAATACTCTTATACTTAACTAAATTTTCTTGCTTTTTTTTGCAATGTGGCTAATATGGAAATATATTTTGCATAAAAAAGAAATAAGAAGAAAAAAAGATCACCCCACTCTTGTACATCCCTTCTCAGGTCCCTACCATAGTTCCCTTCTTACATTCACATCCTTTAAAACTCCAACTTAGTCCAAGAGTCAGCCCTGTGCAGCCACACTGGTCACAGTTCCCCCCTTTCCTGACTCATCAAAATCACCGGTGCTGCTCTAAGCAGATTTTTGTTCTGGAGAATTTCCCATGGCCTTTGTGCCAGCTTCCCTTGAAGAATGTTCCATCACAGGCTCCTCCCCTCTGATGGACCTTCCTCACAAGCTCTCCTTGGCTAAGGAAGCATAGTCATCACCTCGCAGCAGCCCTGGGCTTTCTCCTTTGATAGGCAGGTCCTGTCTCAGTCAAGGTTACAACAGCAGGGTCCTTCTTCTACTTTCTTGGTAAAGATGGATTTTGGCTGACCCCTTTGGTTTTTTGCATCCTTAACATTTCCCTCTGCCTCGCTTCCCTTCCCCTCTCAGGAAGCCAGATGCTCCTACTTTCTAAGAGATGCAATTATCATAAAAGCAAGCACAGAATTTCCAGGTGCTTTGCCTTTAGCTGGGTCTAGAAATTTCCAAGGTCCCCTCCAGCAATCAATTTCCATGATTCTATGAAGCAAACTATATTTTCATTTACTTAAGCTAATTGGTTTAATCTCATGTTTTCTCTCTAGTTTCCACCTGGTCAATCAGGGATAATCCCTCTTTGCCTCACCATCACATGTGTCTCATGGGATTCTAGGAGCCCCACAGGTGTAAGCCAGACCTGCAGTTAGGAGTATCAGGTTGGACTTCCAGGTCTGACACTACTCACTGTGTCCCCCTGGGAAGGTCATGTACCTGCCTCAGTTTCTTCATCAGGAAAGTTGAAATAGTAATACTTATGCTCACTGCCTCACAGGCTTACCATCCAGAAAGTGCTTTGTCATCCTCGGGGTGCCATAGCAATGTTCTCATTCATGTTATACTTAAAAATCAAAACCAAACCAAACTTATCTAAAGCCTATTTATTTAATTTGACTAGTGAGGGTCTTTTCTTAGTCTCTCCAGTCTATTTCACTCACAAATATCTCCACTCTGGCTCAGACTCTTTTCTTCCATGAGACCAAGTCTGATGGCCATTTTCTCCCCATTTTATCTTAGATGGAAATAGAATCCCACACACTCTAGATTATCTTTGAAACTCCCATGTATGCAGTTTTCCTTCATATTTCCTTTCGCATCCAGCAGAGAACCTTGTGCCTGGAACATGCCTGATCATCTTCAGGGAATAAAAATCAAGAGAATTGGACCTTTTTGCAGCCTGCCACACTCAGGCTTGGCCATTAACTGAGTCTCAGAGAACACAGATTCCTCTGGGATGGAGCCATGTCCCTCAGGCGAATGGTGCCACAGCTGGACTTACTGGAGAGGGGAGAAAGATAATGAGCAGAATTCAGAATTGTTAAGAGTGTGAGCCTGTAAATCAAAGGGGTTGGATGAGCAGAATTCAGAGGTCCTTCTAGCTTGAATATCCTGTCGGTCCATGATGAGCCAAAGGGGCATCGGGGCAGCTGGCAGTTGTACCCTAGGAGGTAATTTGATCAAATGAATTGGAAACTAAGGGAGAGAGACAGAGAGAAAGAGAGACAGACAGAACCACACAAAGGCAGACTAGGTGATGAGGCCATTCACGCCAATTTTGGGGGGAAAGGCTCTAAAAACAGGAGAGATACATTTTTTCTTGTACTTCCATCCCCCTTTTCATCCCCTGAGTAAGGGTGGGTTAGAAAACTGCTGGGGTGGGGTGGAGGGGGTGTGCAGGCTTTTTCTCTCTCTTTCTCTGCTAGGATTTGGAGAGTCCTTTTGTCCTCCTGTGGAGGTCATCTCCACTGGGGTCCAGGAGACATCATCATTCTCCTTCAGCATCCTCCCTTAAGAAAGACTCATGAACCTCGGATTTTTAGGATCACAGTTAAGAATTCTGTTTTCATGACATAGGAGCTATTTTTGATCGTTGTGCGGGTTTGTTTTGAGCCAGGAATTTCCCCTGATGCCCATGTGCTTGACAGGCCTTAAGTCAGCCTGGGTTTGTATGATAGTCATTGAGCCAAGACTTTTCCCTATGGTCTATATGGCTGACAGTTCCCATTAAATAAAAAGTGCTCTCTATCTCTCTTTCTCTCTCTCTCTCTCTCTCTCTCTCTCTCTCTCTCTCTCTCTCTCTCTCTCTCTCTCTCTCTCCCTCTCTCTCTCTCTCCCTCCCCCTCTCTCTCTCTCTCCTCTCCCTTTTTCCTCTCTCTCTCTCCTCTCCCTTTTTCCTCTCTTTCTCTGTCTTTCTCTTTGTCTCTCTCTCCTTTATCTTGGTCTCTGTCTCTCCTCCCGCTCCCTCTTTCTCTTTTTCTCTCTTTTCTCTTCCTGTCTCTCTCCTCTCTGTGTGTCTCTTTTCTCTCTGTCTCTTTCTCTCTCTTTCTCTCCTTCCCTCCCTCTGTGTCTCTCTCCTCTCCTTTCTTTCTCTGTCTCTCCTCTCCCTTTTCCCTCTCTTTCTTTCTCTGCCTCTCCTCTTTGTCTCTCTCTCCTTTCTCTTGGTCTGTCTCTCCTCCCCCTCCCTCTTTCTCTTTTTCTCTCTCTGTCTCTCTCCTCTCTGTCTCTTTTCTGTCTCTCTTTTTTCTGTCTCTCTCTGTCTCTCTCTGTCTCTCTCTGTCTCTCTCTCTCTCTCTCTCTCTCTCTCTCTCTCTCTGTCTCTCTCTCTCTCTCCCTCCTTTTTGTAAGATTCTACCTTTCCATTCTGTCCTGGCCTGCACCTAGCAGAGGAGTGGGTTTTGGATGCCCACAGCTTCAAGGTGGGGCAGGCTTCACAGGAGACAGTGGCAGATGTGGGCATAGAATTTAACTATTCCCCCACTATGTCCCTGTGGTTCTTTTTTGATACCAGTGTGTATTGGATAATAATAGTAGTTAACACTTATATAGTGCTTCCTATGTGCCAGGTGGGGTTCTAAGCACGTTCCAATGATCTCATTTCATTTTCACAACAACCCTGGGAGGTAGGCCTATTTTTATCTCCATTTTACAGTTGACGAAACTGAGACAAGCAGGGGTTAAGTGACTTGCCCAGGGTCACACAGCTAGCAAGTGTCTGAGGCCAGACTTGAACTCGGGACTTCCTGACTCCAGGCTCTTTTGCACTGTGGTGCTGCATTGCAGGTGGAATCTCCCCTAAAGTCTCCTATTCCCGATTTTATGAAAACGCTTGCCAGTGACACAAAGGACAAAGAAGAAAACCTGACCTGTGCTGTGACCTAACAGAGTAGAGGCTTTTCTGATACAGGACTGAGCTGAGATTTCCCAGCCAATAGTCTCTTCCCTTTGGGCTTGCTCCATCCAACTGAATCATGAGGGCTGATCCCCCGGTGCCATCATCTACCCCACCCATCCCCCAGGTTATTCTCCCTCATTTATCAAGGCTTGGAGAGTTCCTGGGCAGGGAGGTGACCTGCTCTCCAACTTCTATTCCAAGTCCCTTCCAATCCTCTGGCTCCCTTAACTCCCATGATCTGTACTTGTGCCCCCTCCATCATCCAGAACTCTGGGATTTCCCTTTCTGAGCACAGCCTCCTATCCTTCCACCATGCATCTCCCTCTTCGTCAGTCTGTTCCTCATGCTGAGTGTGCCTCTAGCCCCTCGACCTCCCTCTATTCTCCCAGGCCATCCCTTCTTCCTTGGCCCCACTTCCCAGGCTTCATGGTCTTAACCTTGTGCTTGGTCAATTCAACCATTACCCTTGGGTCCCTTGTCCCCTCATCCCATTGTCAGTCATACCTTGCTGATCTCAACCCTAGGTTGAGATATCTACTCTAATGCCACCTGCATTCTCTGTTCTACTCAAATAACACTAAATGTTCCATGAGAAAGTCCCGCAACTCTGCTGACTGTGTCCCCTACGAGTCCATAGGATCTAGTCACTGCTGACTGTCTCTCACAACCTTTGTCCAATCTCCTGGCCAATCCTGGACTTTGGGAACATTCAGTTTGACTCCATCCCCAAGGGTTCTAGAACATCCAGTGACTTCCCCACGGTCTCCAGGAGAAGCCCCAAGCTCCTTGTACTGACTCTCCAAGGGCCCCATCACTACTCTAAGCTCCCTACATTTTTTTCTAAACTAGTAACTATTGACAAAAGCAAACACTCAGATAAAGAGGTAAGGATACAGATGACTGTTCACCAGATTGTCAATCTGCATCTGCAGTCTGCTGGGGTTGTATAAGGGGAGCAGGTTCCCACCAAAGCGTTCTGCCATCCATGTCCCTCTGAACACTCTCTTCCCAGCATGATTCTCATGTTCTTGTCCTCGTCACCATTGACATAGTTGTGCATCTCACTTGACCTCTTTATTAGTTCTCTCTTCACAGAAGCATTCTCTCATCTTTCTTTACCACCCTCTCTCCCACTTTGAGGCAATCACAGAATTTACTCACAGATAATGAGCTTTTAATGTGGTAAGGAGGTGTGAGCTAATTGTAGAATTGTGGCTATCCCTGGGCGGTCTCTTTATGAAGTGTGAATCCCTTTCTCTGATGGAGTGAAAGGGAGCACCTTCATTGTGTGAGAAGACAAATTAGCCATGCTGGGGGAAGGGGGAGCTTTAAAGAGCTCTCTGGGGAGGTGGAGGCTGTGACCTGGGAGCTGCCTATGGAGGAGGGACTAGGAGGAGGAAGATCCTCTCTCCTTTTCCCCCATGACTGGGGAGCTTTGAAGGGCAGTTAGTCAACTAGCAAGAGCCAGTTTGCTTTTAGTTGAGGGAACAAAGAAAGGTGCTCCAGACAGACAGGATACTGAGGAGTGGTCATTCTACCTCCAAGGTCACCAGAACTGCTAAGAACCGGCCTTAACTCATCCAGTGATCCCAGGACCTCTCTGTCATGTGGCACACCCCCCTCCTCTCCCCGCCCTCCCCTTTGTAACTCTAGCTTTCACAACAGCAATCAGATTAAAACCACCATTCTGGATAAGGACATATCAATCATTTGCCTATGATTCCCAACACCATGCACTCTGCTTTTCTGGTTAAATGCACCCTAGTGACCTCTTTCTCATATGGGCGATTTTTTCCTATTAGAATATAAGTTCACTGAGTCCAGGAGCTGTCTCACTTGCTTGTATTTGTATCTTCAGCACATAGCCCAGTGCCTGGCATGTAGTGACATCTTAATAAATGCTTTTGTTCATTTGAGGTAGGAAGCAGCTTCAAGGAATGGGGACCTAGGGAAGCAGGAAAGAGATATGTCCATGGATTCAAGAGACAGTTATCAGCCCAGGCATTTGAGAGTCGAGCTGTAGAGAGGAGCAGACCCTTAGATCTCTGCTGAGAAGCCCACTATATGTCCTATACCTAAGGGGAGACGTGGGAGGATTTTCCCAAAAGAGAAGGGACTTGTAGCTTCAGCGGTATGATGAATTCTGAGCTGTCTCTGCCGCGTGCATCCTACACTTGCGCCTCACTACCATCGTACTCTGCGCTGATTCTTGCCAGCGAGGCTTTCTGCCCCTGTTTGTGGCAGAATGTATCCCAGGTTTATGAGGGGTGAAATGTTATGTAGCTATTCATTTTTAGTATCCCACCTAAGTACTTTGCTAAGAGTCCGTTGTGTCAACTGCTTGATTGTTAATGAGAAGTACACCAGTAGGGGCTTATGACATGTGTCCTGTTAGAAGTACAGCCCCAAAGGTTTATACCTCTCCCCTCATGTCTTTATCTGGAGACCCAACTCACCAGTGCCAATGCCAATCTAGGGGACATTGCCTAGAGGAGTGTGGGTGGTGTGCTACATTTGTATATTTCTTGCAGTGAAATTTGACTTTTCTGACAGTGAAATCATGTTCCATGTGATTCAGCTGCTACAGCATGTTCAGTAATTCCCTAATCATTAGATGCATGAAAATGTTACCAGTTTGTTCTGTTCTGTTTTTATTTTTATTTTTTTGCTGTTGTGAATGTATTTGTACAGAAAGGTCTTTTTCCATGCCAATAACATCCTTAGGGGTTTGTGCTTGGAGTGGGGCGACTGAAGGCTGTGAACCCTCTCGAAATTCTTGTGTAATGAAAACCTGCTGTTGTCCAGAAAAGCCTTCCCAAGCATTTTCTAGGTTTATTTCCCAGCACTCACCTTCTCCTACCCAATGCTCTGGCTAATGGAATTGCCTCCTGGTCTCTGGTCTTGTCCTGCTGTTTCGTGCATCTGTGCATTTGTACACAGTGTCCCCTCTAAGCAGCACTGATTTCCTCTCCCCTCAGTTAGGGGCCAGCCCAAATGGCCTCCTTCATCTAGCTCCTCTTTTCCCTCCAGCCTGAAGTAATTCTTCCTCCTGGAATCCCTCCCGTCACTGTTGGCCATTTCCCAGTACTAAATCATACTCTAATAGGTCCTTCAGTAATTTGTATATAGGTCCCTTCCCTCTTGCTCTTTCGCAAGCCCCAGGAGAGCAGGTCCTGAGTTGTTTTTCATCTACTCATCTCCAACACTTACTGGTATAATATCCTGCACACAGCTGGTGCTTAATAAATTGTGGAATGGTTAAAAATGTTTCCCTGTTGAATAGGAATATTGGTTACAATTGTGAACTTCAGGGTCCTTCTGGTCAACTGCCCTTCCTTCCCTGACGTTTTAAGATGATGTCAATAAAAGAAATGACTGAGGGGAAACGTGTGAAATACAGGCAGAAAGTCTATGATAAAGAGCATTTTGATAAGACATAAAAGAAGGAAGAAAGAAGTAGTAACTTCCATTGGTGAACTATAGACCACTAAACCTCATGGAAGCTGTTAATGATGAATCCCGACATAGCTCACAAATCACCATGGAGGGAGGTCAGAGCTTTGGCGGGGAGACTAAACCAGCTAAAGATCTCTCGGGTGACTCTTCCTGTTAAAAATCAGAACACCTGAGGAAGCGTTGACTGGGCTTGCCAACACTTCCATCCCAAGCTAGGTTTGCAAAGTTTGCTTTGGACTCATTGCAAACAAAAAAATGGAAGTGGAAATGATAAAGATTTTGAGGAAAATTAACCATGTCATCCTAGAGTTGGTGATGGCCAATGAACGACAACAAGACAACATCAAGTTTTATGGAGCATTTTGTGTACATCGCCTCCTTCCAACTTCATAACGATCTTTTGAGGTACAAGTACTGGTGCCATCATTTTACAGATGACGAAACAGGCTAAGAGAGGCACAAGGACTTGCCCTTGGTCACTCGTTTGGCAGAGAAGCAGAGGAGGTTCTGGAAGCTGAAGTTCTCTGGCTCCAAGCCCAATAGTGTGGTCCCTTTGTCATGCTGCTTCAGAGGAAGGAAATGCTGGACAATGTTGGATCTTTATCCTTAAGTGCTACAGCAGACATGTGATTTCATCAGTGTGGGAGGCCTTCCAGTGATGCCAGTCACAGCCCATCTGGGATGACTCTTCTGTGCCAGGCTGGTCCTTGTCCTCTTCTCCTGGTCACTAAAGTCACTGGGTTCATTAGAGCTAGAGGGCCCTTTTGGCTCATTGCGTCCAATCCCCTCCTCCATGAAGCATGGCAGAGCTGCCTGCCTTGTTTTCTTTTTTGGAAGGGACATCAGGCTGGGAATGCTACAGACACAGTCTATTTGGATGATTGTGAAACGCTCACCAAAGTCTGGGTGTTCTCATGGACAGATTGGAGAGATGTAGGCTGGTGGATCATCTCATTCTGGATTGGTAACTTAGCTCCTGAATTCAGACAGTGTTAATTAGAAGATCACTGTCAGCCTAGACTAGGACTGGTCCCCAGTGGAGGCTTGAATCCCTGCCCCTAAGCCTGTCTTGTCCCAGTGCCTCGGTGGCAGTGGGGTGCATCGAAAATGCTGCCAAGGGCTCCTTTGGTCTCGTCTCCCCTTCTCCAGCTGCCCTTCTGCCCAACTTCCAAATGGATATTCCTAAAATGCATGCTGTCCTTGCTGCTCTCCCCCTCAAGAAGTGTTGAGGTTTCCCTAGTGCCTTGAGGTTAAAATGCAGACTCTTCTGTTTGGCGTGGTGCCTTCACCTCACCTTTCTAGACTGACTTGATTCTTCTTTACACTCTCTACATTCCAGACAGACCAGGCTGCTTGCTGTTCTCTGTTCTTGATGTCCCAGCTCACATTCGTGCCCCTCCAACATCTGGAATTATTTCCTTCCTCCCCTCTGCCTCTTGTAATACTACATCCCTCTTTTCGAGACTCACTTCCTACATGAGTCCTTTTCTGATGCCTCAATTGTCTGTGCTCCTCCTAGACCCTGCTTTGTCTTTCCTGTCCCAGCTTCCTTCTCCCCCTGGGAGATGCCTTTGTCTCAGCTTCCTTCTCCCCCTGGGAGATGCCTTTGTCCCAGAATCCTTCTCATCTTGGAAGATGTCTTTGTCCCAGAATCCTTCTCAGCTGGAGGATGCCTTTGTCCCATTCCTTCTCACCTTGGAAGATGCCTTTGTCCTTCTCCCCTTTCTCTTACCCTTTGAAACTTCGTCGTCCAAGTAATGATTTCTCCCAGAACCTCCCTTTTGAGGGCAAGCTCAGGACAGCCATGTTCACTCATTTCTCAGCACCAATCCTGACTGTCCAAACTTTAACCCACCTCCACTTTGTAACTCCTTTTATGTGGGACCTTAACCCTTGGAATGTAATTTCCTTGAAGGCAAGGTGTCTTTCTTTTCATTTATATCGCCATCCCTAGAGCTCGGCACAGTGCTTGGCCCACACTAAGTACTTTATAAATGCTTGCTGACTTGATTCTGTTTTTATTTTGTGAAAACACACTAAGAATGCCAAACTAGACTGTTCTTCCCGGAGTGCTGCTTCCACCATGAAGCCCATGATCACAGATTATGACTTATCTCATACTGTGAAGTTCAGTGTCCCCTGGACACATATGTTCCACCCCACACATTTTTTGCTACCATTTTAATTTAAATTCCCACCCACTCTACCTCCTCTTGTGTGGACTATGTGTATTTGTGGGAAGATACACCCAATGTTTTAGGGAAGGTGTTTTGTAACCACTGGTCTTGTCATGCCATTGGAGTGGATGCCTTTTCTAAATGCTAATTGATTTATTGGCTAGTTGTTAAGGGGAATCATGCTGGTAGGGGCTTATGTACTATATAGTATTAGGAGGACAGTCACCTACATGATTGCCAGCAGAACCTAAGGTAGCCTCTGGGAACACAACCTCCAAGTCCCTTTGTGAGTTGGCAAGTGAGCTCCAAGGGGATGCTGCATATTTATTCCTATCCACAATAGATCTCCACCCTCATTGAAAGAATGCATGCTTGTTTGCATTTATGGGTCTCCTAGATTCTCAAGAATAAGTGCTCAGTTCATAGAATCCTCTTTGATTTGTATGAAACTGGTCATTTGATGCATATATTTGAGGATTCAGCTCACTGGCCAGATTCTACTGACCAAGTATAAAAGGTCCTAAGGGGTTGAAGGAACATAACTGGGAAGGGACATGGTAGGAGCCTTGGACTCTCACCTCATCAGGGCTGATTCACCCTGCAGCAGGCATTTCATTCTAAACAAGATAAGTGAAAGGTCTATGACATCCGGTGCTGGCCAGAGGACATCTGGAGTCTAGTGTCCGACTCTGAGCCCTCCAAGGACCAGCCTAGACCAGGTCAGAGAGGCTCAGCACCAGACTCACTGTAGGGAGATGGATGGTCTTTTGTGGCCACAGGCACCTCTCCAAGACCATCTGTTGTTGTTCATCCTTTGTTCTTGAATAGGACCAATGACATCACCAATGATGTCCTGGCTTGCTCATGAGTCAGATTTAAGTGAGGCAGAGTCACACAAAGTCGTCAGCCTCACTCTCTCTTCCAGAGTCATTGGAGTCCAGTGGCAGAACAAGAGTCAGGACAACTGGTGATGGCCCAGGATGCAGCGGATGACCTTCGTGTCTCACATGTCTAACCAAGCTCGAAGCTCCCCATGACACCTGCTTTAGCCATCTCCATGGCCCTTGGAACAAATTATTCTTATCCACCTATTCTGCTGGGGGAGGTCTTCACACGCTTGGGGTAAACATTCCCTAACTCATTGATGGTTTTGAGGCCTCTTGGTTACCCTCGGCCTGGTTCAGCCCATCTGCTGAGACTGTTTACCAGAGCGTGGCTGCTGCACACGTTCCAGCTTCTTGGGGTCACAGGTGAGAGCTGGGTGAGAGGTGGACACTGGAGGGGGATGAGCAGCCCTTACACTAGAGCTGCTAGTCCACACTGAATACCCCATACACGCCATATACCTACTAAGCCTTTGAAGGCTGTGTCAATGGAGGGAAGGCCCCCGATTAACAGTCACAGATTATTGAAGTATAGACTCATGCCCACATGCACATGGGGGGGCTGTGTCTATACCAGAGATGGTGAAATGTCTATATCTGTATCTATAAAAATGTTCATTCATTTTTTAAGAAAATGTGAGTAGCACATGGTGGCAGGAAGCTCCTCAGGCCTGTCTGCTAGTGTAATCATTCTTGAGTGAATTCAGGGCTCATGTTCTCTCCAGTGTCTCTAGGGCTCCTGGCACCTCCCACGCACCCTCCCTCCTTAGCTGCTTCTCTGGACGTCTTCCCAGGGCTGCTGGGAGCTAAGTCACAAATCAAGCAGACAGCTAAGGTATTAACGTTTTCGTGCTAATTCCTCTAGGAGTTCTCAGACAACTGCTCTCTTTGTCTCTTTTCCTCCTCCTCCTCCTCCTCCTCCTCTTCCTTCTCTTCATTGCTTCTTGATCTTCTCTGTCTTCCTCTCTCCATTCCCGACCCTTTTCTCCTTCTTGCTCCCCTCTTTGCCTGTCTTCTCTTTCTCCCTGTCCCTATCCTCCCTCCTCTTCCTGGGTAAAGCCAAGGCCCATTGGCACTTTTACTGTTCAACAGAGTAGTAGAAATGCTAGCTACAGCAATAAGATGAGATTAAAGCAATGGAAGGAGTGAGTGCAGGCAAAGAGGACACAACACGATCTCTTTTTACAGAGGATATGATGGTTTACTTGGAGGATACCAGGAGAGTCAACTAAAAAACGAATTGAAACAACGAGCAAGTTCAGCAAGGTTGGAGGATACGAAATAACCCCCCACATATCAGCAGTATTTTGGTGTCTCACCAACAAAGTCCATGTGGAAAAAATAGAAATTTCCACTGGAAGCAGTTATAGGCAACTTAAGTTCTTGGGAGCCTACCTGCCGTTCATGCACACAGTTAGAAAACACTCTTTGCACAAAGACGGATCTAAATAGTCGGGGAAATATCAGTCGCTCACAGGTGTGTCTAGCCAATATAATAAAAATGACAAATTATCTCAATTCATTTACTTGTTCAGCGCTAGGCCAATCAAACTGCCAAAGAATTCCTCAGAGAGCTGACGAAACTCATTTGAAGGAACCAAAGTTCAGTGATATCAAGGTAATTAAGGAAAAAATGGCAAGGAAGGTGGCCCGGCCGCTGCTGTTAGTTGTTCTTGGTTCTGAAGAGACCCAATGACTTCGCTGGGCTGAAGCGAGGCAGGGCTGCACAAAGTAGTCAGCCTCACTTTCCCTTCCAGAGTCATCGAAGTCCAGTGGCAGGACAAGTCAGATGATCGGAGATGGCTCGGGGTGCAGTGGGTGACCCTGGCATCTGGGAGGCCTGACCAAGCTCTAAGTGCTCCACAGCACCTGCTTCAGCCACCTTCATGGCTGTTGGAACTCATGATCTCATCTACTCATTCCGCCAGAGGAGGTCTTCACATGCTTGAGGCAGACAGCCCCCTAATTCACCATTGGACAGCTTTGAGGCTCGTTGGTTACCCTAATCCTGGTTTAGCCCATCTGCTGAGACAGTTTATTTTGGGGGGTGGCTGCAGTGCATGCTACAGCTTCTTGGAGTCACATCTGAGAGGTGGGTGGCAGGTGGTCACCAAGGGTGGATGAGCAGCCCTTTTCAGGGCCCCCCTGACACCAGAGGTGCTAGTCTTCCTGAACACTCTATACATCCCAATCTCAAACCATTCTACAAAGTTGTAATATGTTTTTTAAAAGCTGGTATTGTGTAAGAAATAAAGAGATTGATCAGTGGAAAAGATCAGTGGAAAACACTTGCAGAAGCCAATGAGCACAGAAACCTAATGTTGGCTAAACTCAAAGATCCCCGCTATTGGGGCAAGAATTCACCATTCAGCAAAACTATTGGGAAATATTGAAAGCTGCTTAGCAGAAACTAGGTATAGACCAGTATCTCACACCAAAACAAACTCCAAATTGGTACATGATTTCCATATAAAGGGTGACATCATCATAAGCAAATTAGTGGAGCATGGAAGAAATTATCTGTCAGATCCATGGCTTGGGAGAGAGTTCACAACCAGCTGAGAGATGCAGAAAGTCACAGCAGGTAAAATGGACCATTTTGATTACATACAATGAAAAAGATTTTGCATAAGCAAAACCAAGGAAGCTAAAAATTAGAAGAGAGGCAGAAAATGGGGACAAAATCTTTGCAGTGTTTCTCTCATCACAGTTTCAAATTTGTAAGAATTTCCTAATCGATAAATGGTTAAAGGATATGGATAGACAATTTTCAGAGGAAGAAATCCGAACTATGAATAGCCAGGAAAAAACGCTCTAAGCCATTAATAATTAGAGACATCCACACTTAAGCAAAGCAGAGGTGCCACTTCATAGAGCTCCAATTGGCTAATATGACAGATGCTGTAGGTATTGTGGGCAAACAGTGCACTTAGGTACTGTTGGTGGAAGGTCACACACTGGTCCAACCATTCTGGAATCCAGCTTGGAGCTGCTCTTGAAAAGTGGTTGACCTGTGCATGTCCTTTGGTCTAGTGATGCTGTTACTAGGTGATCTCTGCCCTGATGAGCTCAAAGGAAGAGGAAAAGAAGCCACATGCACAAAAAGATTTAGAGCGGTTCTGTTTGTAGTGGCAAAGAATTGGTAATCAAGGGGATGCCTATTCACTGGGGAATGGCTGACCAAGTATATGACACACACGCACACATTAGATATACACACATGCGTATATATGATGGAATGCTGTTGCGCTGTAATAAATTACGAAGGGGATGGTTTCAGAAAAACCTAGGGAGACTTGTATGCACTGTCACTGAGCGAAGTGAGCCAGGAGAACAATTTATGAAATAACAACAATGCTCTAAAGACAAACATCTTTGAGAGACTTAGGAACTCTGGGGAGCTCACTGATCAGCCACCGTTCTAGAGGATTCATGATGAAATCTGTGAGCTGCCCGGAACGAGGGAAACGATGGACCCAGATTGCAGATTGAAGCACACACATGCACACACTCACGGACATGCACATGCACACACACATGCACACACTGTCACACACACACTCACATAATGCGCACACACGCTTTCTCAAACACATGCACACACATGCACACTCTCTCACGCATAATACACATGCACACACACTCTCATGCACAATACCCATGCACACACACACATGCACACACATGCACACATACTCTCATGGACACATGCACACATACTCTAAGCACACATATACATGCACACACACATGCACACACTCACACACATGCACACACCCTCTCATGCACACATACACATGCACACACGCACACACACACACTCACACACGCACACTCACTTTTTTGACATGACTAATGTGGGAATTCGTTTTGCATGACTCTACATATTTGTGATGGGTTTTGTTCTTGCTTTTTCAATTGGTAGGGGAGAGAAAGGAAAGGGAGAAAATTCAGAACTAAAAAGAAAATAAAACTGAATTTTTAAAAAATTGCTGACCATCTCTTAGACCCTTATGAAAGGCCCAGACTGTCCCACCCCCAAAGGTGTCTACATGAGTAGAGTCCTCAGTGATTTTTGTGCCCCACTTTCCTTCCTCCGTACCTCGGCAGACGCTGCTTCGCAGACCCCATCTATTGTCTAGGGCACCAGGGTCTACCCAACATGGGCATCTCGCTATTTTTCTTGTTACCTGGGCATCCCTTTCATTCTCTGTGCCCCACTCTTGCTTTTGCTCTGGCCCGAATGAATCAAACAATAGAACCACTGCTGCTCCGCAGGCCCGGACAGCCCATGGTGACTGGCGTCCCTGCGGATCCAGCCACTATCTCTGTTTCTCTTCATCCTTTCCCCAGCCCTCACTTCCTTCTATGTACTGTCTCCCCTTGTAAGAAAGGATTGTCTCACATTTGTGTCTGTAACCTCATCACTTAGAGCAGTATCTGGTGCACAGTAGGTGCTTAATAAATGCTGATTCAATGATTTGATTATACTGGGATGCACTGCCTTCCCTGTGGGATTGTGACCTGTTGGCCCACAATCATTAGGGCCAGCCAGTTTCCCAGTGGTTCCGATGCACTCATGCCTTTCCATCCATTGTCTCCCCTCCAATCCCCCTTGTGGCCAATGGAATGGGCATTTCTGTGGTCAGCAGCACCTCAAGGAGGTGACAAGCTTAGGTTTAAGGAGGCCATGGGTGAGATAGCAGGAACTCCCCGGCCACGCCCAGGGGCAGTACCTCAGCCGCAGCAGCTAATTCTCACCCAGGCTGTCCTGAAGAGCTCAGTGCAGTGAGGACAAGGCCCCCAGAATGGGGACAGAGTGGCTGGTCTACTCTGCGGGGTGCTGCCATCCCTTCCTGCCTCCAGAAAGCAATTATTGTGGCCACAGGATTGGGAGAATGATTCTGAACTCTTGGGCCTTGCAGTCTGAATCATGAAGGAGGTGAGCAAGCTTTTGCAGGAGAGCAGGGCACAAGGCAAGGCTGGCCACCTGGGAGCTAACACCCAAACATCTGCAGCAGCTCACATCCTGGGCCCACAACTAATGAAAACCTTGACACAGACAAATGGGGCAACTTCATTGTGATGGGCTGAGGTTAATTTGCCAGGTGAAATGTGTTACCCTCTGGGCTGACGCTGGAATATCGGTCTGCCCCAGGAAAGAGACGACTTCCAGCCACCTGTTTTCTTTCCTTCACAAATCATGGGAAGGTTTACAACTGGGAGAGGTCTGAGCCTCGATCCCAGTGGCCTGTGGGTCCTACAAGCTTGATGATATCTCACAGCCTATGCATTCTCAAGCCCCCACATCCTCTGGAGGACTGAGAAGGGCCTTGGGCTCCAAGTGGCAGAGAGATCCTTGGCTCTATGGGTCCCAGGTGCTGAAGCAGGCTCTGAAGTCACACCTGAGAGAAGCAGCAGGTCTGAGGGAGAGGAGTCCTTCTGACTGGACAGGTCCAAGCTACATTGAGCAGCCCCAGCCCTAACTGGGTGGAAAGCAGCCCAGGGTCTGGCCTCCCAGGAGGAGGGGCTCCCAGGGTCTGGGCTCCCAGGAGGAGGGGCTCCCTAGATTCAGGCTCCTGGGAGGAGGGACTCCTTGGATTCAGGCTCCTGGGAGGATGGCAGAGGCTCTCTGAAGATCCATCAATCAAACCTCCTGAGCCAGGAGCAATGGGGAGAGTGGCAAGGAGGCAGATTCAGACTGGAGGGCAGGACAAACTTGCTAACAGTTCAAGCTCTCTCCCAGGGGCATAGGCTGCTGTGGGGTGAAAGGGTGGGCTTCCCCTCCCTGGAGGTCTGAAAGCAGAGACCAGATGACCATTTGCTGGGAAGGCTGTAAGATAAGGGGGTTGGATTAATAACCTCCAAGTTCTATTAACTCTGGATCTGAGCCTCTGAGCCTCTGACCTTCCTGTTGACACCTCCTCCTCCCTTAGGAGATGTCTTTCATAGTGCAGGTGCTCCTGGGAGGTGAGCACCACTTGGGACCCTTTCTCCACTGTCAATCTTTATGGTGGCTGCTGCATGTGGCAGGAAGTCTTGGCAAGGAGTCTTGCCCTTTGGGCTGCAGTGGGGGTGAGAACCAAGCCCAGGCTCCCTGCCAAGGCTCTGAACTGCCAACAATGTGCGCAGGCATCCTCCTGTGAAAAGCCCCTCATGTGGATTCGATTCCAGAGCCTTGTAGATGACTTGAATATCTCTTTTGCTTATTTGGGCTTCCTTTGCAATCACAATGTCTACAGGAAGGGCATGGGTGTCATCATCACTTAAGCACAAGATCATGAAAAGTAATAAGGCTGGGTAGCTTTAGCAAGGAGGATTCCCAAGGGAACAAGAAAATTTAAAAATGGTACAAAAATGATCAAAATTCCAGCTGCAGGAAATTTGTGGGCTACTCTACATAGACTTAAAATTCCCATTTAAAGCAATGCCACAGGCAGCCCCCACCAGTGGCAGCTAGAAGATGTTGTAACCAGCCTACCCTACTCATCGAGAACCAGATGCTTGCAATCCAATGCCCACCCTCCCCGTCATGGCTGCCATCCAAGAGCAGCACGTACTCTGGACAACAATCACCGAGCTCTCTCTCAGAGCACTTCATCTCTTTCTTCCTTGTCTCACCTCTTGGTAGGGGCTGTTGTCTAGTCTCATTGGTCCTGCATTGAGTTACCAAATTATCGTATGGCTCCAGCCTCCCTCCTATTGGTTTCTCCTCCTCATTAAAGTGATGTAGATTTCATTTTTCCCCCACATAAAACAGTGTATGAAACTTTCATCAAAATACTAGAGATGAGCAAAGTAAATAAAATGGATGTACCAAGTGTGGGCATTCCTGCCTCCCCCTCCCCCCCACCAGCCTGCATGGTGCTCCACGGAGGAGGCAGCAGCCCCTCCCCCAACCCAGCCTCCTAGCCATCCCTCAGGGACTAAGTACCAAGCCAACTTCCCCAGGGCTTTTTCACTCCTGGCCAAACCTCCTGATGGGTTGGGGTGTACAGTATATGGTTGGAATTGCTGTTCATGCTCCTGCCTCCTGAAGCAGAGCAGGCTCCCCAGGTCATGGCCCATGGATCGATGGAAACATCAGCTCTATTTGTCAATGTCCAGAGCTTTTCAGGGGCATTCCTATAATTTGTGTGCCAGGCTCCAGCAGCAGGGTGCCATTTCACCCGCCCACCTTAACCCTCCAAGGTTTTCATACTCTTCTCTCCAACAATCACATCCCTCCCTGCCTGTTCACCTTTGGCCAGGCAGGCAGGCAAGGGAAACTGACAGCAGGAGCATGGACGGTGGTTGTCTTAAGGGCTCACCTGGGACCTGGGGCTGATTCCACCAAATTCAGCTGGCTGGGGGGCTGGGACCTCTGCCAAGTCCTGAAACCTCACAAGCAAATCTCATTACCTCCATTACTTCATAAGGCATATAGGCATTTCATACCAGTGGACTCTTCTCCCCTCTCCCCACTTCCCAGATGAGAGAAGAAGTGGACAGAGAAAGCCACTCTCAGAGCCTCTGTGAGTGAACTCAGCCAGGATGCCTTCTGCCTGCTCTTCCCAAAGTAGGGGGATGGGTGAAGGCACTTCTGCATCCAAACTCTGCCCCCCTACCCCATGCAACATCTAGCGGGCATCACAATCCTATATCCACCATAATCTCCATGTTGATGTTTGATTTGGTTTAAACTGCACTCTGGACACACATCAGGTCTGTCCTGTCTCATTATCTGACCTCTCTTCTGATTTTCTGTCATGTCCCTAGAAGATATTAGGCTGAGCTAATAGACAGCAGTAGCTGTAGTTAGGACCAGCTGCCAGTTCTGAGGCTGAATTTGGCTGGTTTCGGAGCCTGCCCCAGGAAGCTACTTGCCCTTGGACAACTGCTGAAGCCTGGGAGGGAGGAAGCCATTGTCACTTGTCCAGCAGCCTGGCCTCGTGGGGATTTGCTGGAGGGTTTGGGGAGATCCTGTTGGTTCTGGAGAAAGAATTTCCTTTTTGGGCCTAAGCCCTGAAGACGTCCCAAAGGAAAAGGAGAGGTAAACAAGCCAGGTGGGAGGAAAGGCCAGGGAAGGAAGCCTTGGGAAGTAAAGGCATTGATCAGAGGTGGGCTCCCAGGGCGCTCGTGGCCTGGGTTTAGAGGGAAAAGCATTAGCAAGAGGAAGAGGAAAGGGAAAAGCCTGACCGAACCAGAAGGTGCCTCTTGGACTGAATCCAGGGAACACACGCCATCCATTGGCTAGGATATTTTTGAGGGAGAAGTTGAACATCATTCTCCTCTGTGCAGGCTGCCAAGGTAAGCTGTGCCCTCTGTCCTGCCCCTCCCAGGCCCGGCGAGCAGCCAGACCATCATTCTGTCCCTCTGGCTTTCCCTGGCTCTGCCTCAACTTCAGCCTCACCCTCGAATATCTGTCCTCTAGGCTGTCCCCTACCCTCTCCCATTGGGGAGTTCTTCCTGGTGTGTCCCTTTGGGGGATGGGCGCAGGGCGACTAACTGGCATTCCCCTCTGGCTCTGCCTTTGCCTCTGCCTTCCATACTTCAAAACCATGGCCTACCCCCACTCACCCCCAACACACACACACACACACACACACACACACACAGAGGGAGGGAGGGAGAGAGGGAGGAAAGAGAGAGAGAGAGAGAGAGAGAGAGAGAGAGAGAGAGAGAGAGAGAGAGAGAAGTGGGTGCCTTTATCACTTTTCCCCTCCCTCACCAGATTCCTTTTCCTATTAGGATTCTCTAAAAGGGGAATCCCCATGTGGGGCTCCAACTTGAGGGTGGAAATGATCTTATTTTTTACCTGTATTTGTGTCTCTATCACTTGGCACAGTGCCTGGTGCATAGTAGCTGCTTAACAAACACTTGTTCCCTATATCCATCTGCCACCTAGGTGACATCTCTCCTCATGGACATGAGAGACTCTTTGAAGTCAAGTCAACAAGCATTTATTGAACACCTTCTGCATGCCAGGTACTGTGCTTAGCCCTGAGGACACACAGAAAGGCTATCCAGGAGCTCACAGTCTGATTGGGGTGGGTGGGGGGGGGGCATTTGTAAAGCTATGTAAAGTGATCTGAAAGGGAAGGTTCTGGCATTAATGGGGAGTGGAAGGGGCTTCCTGGGGAAGACAGGATTTCCACTGAGACCCATTGGAAGGCAAGTCAGAAGGCAGAGATGAGGAGGGAGCATTGCTGGGGCATGAAGGATCCCCGGAGCCATTGAACTGAGCTGGGAGATGGAGTGTCTGGTGGGAGGAACAGCCTCCCAGGAGGCTGGTGTCACTGGACTGCAGAGTCTAGGGAGGGGAGGAAGGTGTAAGGAGATTGGAAAGGGAGGAAGGATCAGGGTATGAAGGACTGTAAAAAACCCAACAGAGGATTTACTATTTGACTCTGGAGGTGTAGGGAATGATGGAGGATGGAGTGGGGAGGGGTGGGACAAGCACTAGAGACACAAATGCAGGGTCTGTCCTGGCCTTTAGCAAGGTGAATTTGCCACCTGAGTAGAGGATGGACTGGGGTGGGAAGAGAAGAGGTAGGGAGATGCTTCCTCTACCCCACCAGCTACTGCAGTAGAAGGAAGAGATCGTGTCAAATGATCGTGGAATTAAGATTTGAAGAAGCTTCCCTGCCTATGAAGAACATTTTGGGTGCCCAGGTCAGTGGCTGAGAAGAAGTTGTTTTCATTGTTATTATGGTGAGGATTCTTTATACTGTAACGAAACAGCACTGCTCTGCTGTTGTGTGGACCAAGGCATTGGATGGCGATGTCTTCACTTCTTTACCTAGCTTTGGTTCTTGCCCTCACCTCGTTCACATGCCAGTCAAAGAAAGCCTTGAGGTGGAGGCTCATATCAGTGTCCAAGCCACTAGAGAGTTCATGGTTTTGGTTTTGGTTTTAATTTAAAATAGATTTTGGGAACATCACTATGAGGGATATAAAAAAAATCACAAGGAATTTCTTACATTAAGTCAGATTGTTATTTCAATTAACCAACCAACATTTGTTAAGGGCCTACTGTGTGTCAGGCACACGGCTAAGCACTAAAGATAGAAAAAGAGGGAAAGGGCAGCTCCTGCTCTCAAGGAGCTCATAATCAAAGGAGTGAGACAATAGGCAAACAAATATATGCAAGTTAGGCAATAGGCCGGATAAACAGGAAATAATTAATAAAGGGAAAGGACTGGAATTAAGAGGGAATAGACTATATCAAATTGCTTGCTTTCTTAACAAGGGGGAGGGATGAAGAGAATTTGGAACTCAAAATTTTAAAAATGATTGTTAAAAATCTTTTTATGTGTAATTGGGAAAAATTTTAAGACATAAAAATAGTTTTTTTTTTAAAGAAGAGGGTATAGGGACATAAAAGTAAAAGTAAAAAAAGTAAAAGAGAAATAAAAGAAGAGATTTTAGTTGGGTCTTAAAGAAAGCTAGGGAGATCAGTAGTCAGAGCAAAGGAGGGAGAGCATTCCAGGCATGGAGGACCATGCTGAGAATTTGGGGGGCTGAGAGATAAAGGGCCTTGTTCATGGAACAGCCAGGAGGCCAGGGTCTCTGGATCAAAGAGCTCATGTTGGGGAGTAAGATGTAAGAAGATAGGAAAGGGGGGATGGGTTATAAAAGGCTTTGAATACCAAATAGAACATTTTGTATTTGATCTGGAGGCAATAGGGAGCTGCTGGAGTTTAGTGAGTAGGGGAGTGACGTGGTCAGACTTGTGCTGTAGGAAAATCACTTAGTGTCAGAATGGATGGATTGGAGTGGAGAGAGACTTGGAGCAGGCAGACCACCCCCCTGCCCTCCACCAGCAGCCAAAGCAATAATGTGGGTGTGAGGTAATGAGGGGTCAGAGGAGAGACGGGGGCATATCTGAGGAGTTACAGAGGTCAAATTATTATTGACACGAACTTTGGATCAGTCTTGGACACAGGGAACCAAAAAGAATAGACTTCATCCTTGTCTGCAGAATGGCCCTGGCCTATATTGTCAGCTGCCTGACTTGGGGAGGTGACTTACAGCTTGAGGCTACATGTTAAAAGAGCTGTAGCTCTCCTCAGAGAGAGGCTTCCTAGCCACTCCACCAGAGGAGATGGGAGTGGAGAGATCAGCGGCTGTCCCGTGAATGGCTAGACAAATGAAATGCAGCAGAATGAAACCAAGGCTAGGTAACAAATCTCTGCTGGATACATTGTTTCTCTCAGGCCCTTCATCTCTGATTCTGGTTTGTTAGCTCTGCCAACACTACAGTCTCATTACAGTGTTTCTTCTGGAGGAGAACCTCCACTTGTCCTAATATAGAAAGCTTCTTTCTGCTAACATCTGCTGGGCTTAGGTATTGCCAACCCTCAGCCACTATGAGGTGAATACTGCATGTACACTAGACAGTCCCTTCCCCCTTCTCTCTCCCTTTCTCTCTTTGGCAGAGACTTTGGCTTATTGGTGAATAATGGAAAGGGGAAAGCAGCAGCTCTCCTGGAGAGTGCCTGAAATGGGGAGGAAGTGGGCAGCTTCTGTTTCACCAATGCTGAAGGAGTACAGGGCCTTTCAGGGCTCTACCAACTCTGCATCCTGGAGAAGCCCCAGCCACCCCACCCTCGTTATGGCTGTAGTGGGAAACAGCTAAGTGAAAAGAGCCATCTGATAAATGAATGAATGAGAGACGATGCACCTTTCATCATTGGCTCTTGCCAAGTTTTCAGAAGCTTTGGGGCAGCAGAAGGAGGTGGAGTTTGGGTCTAAACCTAAGACCTGGTTTGCCACTTATTTGCTGTGGAATTAAAACCCAAAACCTTTTAAAGACTAAATTTCCTCTTCTGGAAAATGGGGATAATAGAGCTTGCATTGTTTAAATCCCAGAGTTGTTATGAGAAGCCCGTGAGATAAAGAGCACAGAGCACTTGGCAAGCCCTCCATCACTAAAGTGATGCCAGCCCTTGTTCAACAGATCCCAGCCTCTCTGAGATGGGAAGGAGCCCGGAGGCTCAGAGTCCACTCTGAGCCTAAATAATGGCCATTTGATGGAAGCTGGTAGCCAAGAGCCGCAGCAGCTCACTGGAGACTCAGGCTCCGGGCTTAGCACTTCCTGTTTGCGCCCCATGGAGCAGTATTACCATGTCTTTCCTCCTCTCCCAGCCTAAGCAGGAAATAGGTTTAGATGATGGGGCACAAATCCGTGAGCTACTAGACGGATGCTCAGGAGAGCCTTCCATGAGAACATGCTTCTCTTGCTTGGAAAGCGTCCCAGCATTGATGAGTGGCTGCCCTCCTCCTATTTGGAGGTTCCCTTTTGGCAGGTTCCTGGATGAGCAAGGCTTCTTCCTAGGACGAGAAGCTATCCTGAAGATAGTTTGGGCTTCAACAGAGGCCCATTTCCTCCTTGCACACTTGCTAGAGGTGGCCATTTCTCATCCCGTTAGAAGAACCAAATAATGATAATAGGAAGCTAACATTTGTATGGACTTTGAAGATTAGTGAATTGCTTCATGTGTCTCGTTTGGTTCTCCTAACAACCCTGTGAGGTGGGTGCTATCACTGTCTTCATCTACTACATAGGGAAACTGAGGCAGAGAGAGGTCAAGTGGTTTGCCAGAGAAGTCTAGGGAATTTCTGAGGCAGGATTAGAACTCAGCTCTCCATGACTCCAAGTCCAGCTGCCTGACCCAAAGGAGGTCAGGAGCGAGCCAAGACTCCCCAAACACTCTTCTCCTGGATGCTCTTTCTCTCTGGCTTTTTGGGGGACACTGCTCTCTCCAGGTTTTCTGCCTATCTCTGTGATAAGGTGCTTTGACTTCGAAGAGAAAAGAAAACAAATCAAAACCTCCCACTCAAGCACCCTGAGGGGATTGTTTACTCAGGGAAGGGCCTTGGCTCAAATTTCTCTCTGGTCACCCACAGATGGCAGTGGCTGGCCCAGCTTATCTGTTGCTGATGTTTTATGAAGTGCTGTGTGGTGGTGTGCGTAGAGCTCTTGGCTTCAAGTCAGCAAGACAGACCTGGGTTCGAATCTTTTCCTACCAGCCATGGAATCCTGGGTTAGGCAGGTAGCCTCTCTCTGGCTCAGTTTCCTCATTTGTAAAAGGAGGGTAACAATAACCCCCGTTTCACAGCATTACTGTCAAGGTCAAATGAGTTAGTCTGTTAAAAAAAAAACCAAACAAACCAACTTGGCAAACTTGACCTTGCTCTACAATGCTAGCTGCTATGGGTGATTCTCCTTGTCTTTCTGGAGAAGGCTGCACCCATGGGTCTGGATGCTGGGCTGCTGCTGTCCATAGCTGCCAGCGTGCACCTGCTTCATGCACACATCACCGTTTTTCTTCATTCTTCCTCTTGGTTCAGAATACACCTAACCCCAGGGACAGAGAGCAGAAGGGCCGCTGGGACAGTTGGAGCCCCAGCTGAGGGCAAAGGGCCAAAGAAAGGACAGTGCTGGGCTGCAGGGCCTCTGATTAGTTAGAAAGGGAGGGAAATCAAGTCAGGAAAGACACCTTTGACTAAGTGGAATTGTTGGCATTTCAGGCTTCTCAAATCTGGTTTCCCCTCCTGTCTAGAGGCCCTCCCACAGAAGTCCTCCAAGGTGCTTCCTAGTGTGTGCAGGTGACCCCAGGTCTCTCTGGCAGAGCACCAACTTCGGCCAGGCCTTCCCAGCTGGGCTGGCTTCAGATCTGGGCCCCTACTAGCCTGGCAAGCTGCTGTCTGTCTAAGGACCAGCCCAAGTTAGGTCAGAGAGGCTAACCACCAGAGGGTTGGTCACCAGGAAATGATCTTTTTTTGCAGCCCCAGCAGCTCCCAAAGACTGTTTACCAAGGCCTCTAGGGGACTTGACCTGTATGGGGGCAGGGAGACAGGGGACAGCCAGGCCAATGGAACCACAGTTTCCCTAAGCATTGAAATAGGGACCATGGAAACGAAAACTTCCACTGGCTCACTGACTTTAGCTCGGTTCCAAAGGACAGGCCTTCTGTTGTTCTTGGAGAGTGATTAACCATCTGGATATGGCTGAGGTGAGAACTCTTTTCAATAGCTCTGAAAGCCCTTCCAGTGTACTGGTTAATAACTGGGTCAGAGGGAGTGAGCCCACTGAGCCTGAGGACAAAAAGACTCCTTCCCTGCCTCTCTCCCTCTCCCTTTCCCTCTCCTCCCCTTCCCTCCTCTCCTTTCCTCTCCTCTCTTCTCTCCCTCCCCTCCCCTCCCCTCCCCTCCCCTCTCCTCTCTTCTCCTCTCCTCTCCTCTCCTCTCTGAAGGTTCCCACCCCACACAAATGGGAAGTAATGGAAGCTACTTCAGCTACTTCCCACCCCACACAAATGGGAAGTAATGGAAGCTACTTCAGCCCTGCTGCTGGCACTAGCTCATCTATAAGGAAAGGGAATCATTGGGAGGGCCATCATCCTGCCCCAGAGAACAAAGATGCTAGTCTTAGTTCTTTCATATTTGACTTTCTGTAGTGGAGGATAGTGGGCAGGGCCTCATTCATGGCCCAGGCAGTCCAGGTCCATTTGCTGCTTGGCACTGTCTGGGAAGCCAGTAGGGAGCACACTTTGGCGTGTGCTTCTCTGTGCTCTGCTCTGGCTTCAGCTTTCAGCCTTCAGCCTTCCGATGTCATGTTCACCCCTGGGCTCACCTCAGGTGAATCTCAGGACATGACTCACTTGGTCCCAGACTCCATAGAACAGTGAGCTCACAGTAAGGCGCAGAGCGGGGCCTAGCTGGCAGGAGAAGGAAGTCTTGATGTAGCCACACTCTTGGGCAATGGGAGGCAGGAGGCAGACACCCATCCTTTCCACCAAACCGTACTCCCCTTGTCAAAAACAGGCTCTCTTTCTGGACTTTTTCTGATCTAACGCCCACATTTATTTGAGTGGGAGTTAAAATTATGTGGGGAAAGTCAATTCCTGAAATTATCTTTAAGTGTTTCTTTTTTTAATGTAGGAATGAATAAGAGATGTCAAATGTGAGCTGACCAGTGTCAGTCAAGTATTGTCTCTCCCCTCCCCCCAGCACAGAGCCCCACCCCACTCCACTCAACCCACAAAGCTACTGGCTGGATAAGAGCGAGACCTTGAAGGTGAAAGTGAATTAGTGTGAAATTGTGGTCATCTCAAAGCCTCAGAGAAATGCTGGCTATTGTTATGATAAAGATGGATTGTTGGGTTTTGTTCATTTCCACCATTTATTTTGCACTTAATAGCATTTTTCCTAATTACACCTAAAGATACTTTTCAACATTCATTTTTATAGGACTTTGAATTCTGAATTTTTCTCCCTCCCTCCCTTCCCTCCCCTCTCCCCAACACAGCAAGCAATCTGATATGGGTTATACATGTACAATCATGTTACGTATTTCCACATTATTCATGTTGTGAAAGGAGAATCAGAACAAAAGGGAAAATCCACGAGAAAGAAAAAGCAAAAAAAAAAATAAAAGTGAAAATAACCTGCTTCCATCTGCATTCAGATCTCTGTTCTTTCTCTGGATGTCGATAGCATTTTCCATCGTGAGTCTTGAAATTGGCTTGGAACATTGTATTGCTGAGAAGAGCTAATATCAAAGTCCATCATCAACGTGGCTGTAGCTGTGTATAATGTTGTCCTGGTTCTGCTCACTTCACTCAGCATCAGTTCATCTAAGTCTTTCCAGGTCTTTCTGAAATCTATCTTCTCCTATAGTACAAAAATATTCTATTACATTCATATACCACAACTTGTTCAGCCATTCCCCAATTGATGGACATCCCCTTGATTTCCAATTCTTGGCCACCACAAAAAGAGCTGCTATAAATATTTTTGTACATATGGGTCCTTTTCCCTTTTTTATGATCTCTCTGGGATATAGACCTAGTAGTGGTATTACTGGATCAAAGGGGATGCACAGTTTGATAGCCCTTTGGGCACAGTTCCAAATTGCTCTCCAGATGGTTGGATAAGTTCACTGCTCCGTCAATGATGCATTAGTGTTCCAATTTTCCCACATCTTCTCCAACATTTGTCATTTGCCTTTTCTGTCATATTAGCCAATCTAATAGGTCTGAGGTGGTGCCTCCAGAGTTGTTTTAAATTGTATTTCTCTAATCAATAGAGATTTAGAACATTTTTTCATATGACTATACATAGCTTTGATTTCTTCTTCTAAAAACTGCCTGTTCATATCCTTTGACCATTTATTAATTGGGGAAGATAAAGATGATTCTTATTGCAATTAATGGAACAACCTGGTCATGCTGACCCTGGTTCGCTGTGTGCCTTTAGGTGAGCACCGTAGAGAAGTCTGATAGATCAGAAGAGAGTGATGCAGCAGTCCCCTCCCCCTCTGGGCAGAGTCCTGGAAAGGAAGGAGCAGGGGATGCTGGAAGAGGGGCTGTGCCCCCTGCCTGCCCCTGGCTGCCCAGAAATCAGGCTCCTGATCATCCTCGATGAGAGAGCCCCCCCCCACTTGCAAATTCTTCAGTGTGTGTACACACACACACACACACACACACACACACACACACACACACTCTTGACCCCAGTCCCGCTTGGAGCACAGGGAGGAATCACCTCCCAGGATTCCGAGATGCTTCCCAGAGTTCAAATATATGCTTAATGAGGAATGTCCGGGCAATTTAAAACACTTGACCTTTGATGCTCTCCCCACCATCAACAGGCTCACTTTCTAGCTCTCAGATGGCTTAAAGTTCCAAGGGCTGCGTGTACAAACTGTCTGTCCACCAACCTTCCTGCTTGTAGACTCTCTGCCGCAGCCCTCCCTTCACTCACAGGGCCACGAGGATCAGAGTTCCTCTTTCAGGGCCAGGGCACCGAGGACAGTGCAGGTGCCCAAGCCCTGCCCTTCCAAGCACTCTAGAAGGACCTCGAGGACCCTGACTGCTCTGCCTGCTGTGATCCTTCCTAGGCCCTTTGTTTTAACGATATCCCCTCAGGGCTTTGGCCCTTTCTTCTCAATAGCCCCTGGCTTGAGCAGCCCAAGAACTGTTTAGTGGCCCCAGAACTGCGCTAGCTCTGGGTATGCTCCGAGCACTTAGCTCTAGGGTCTGCCTCAATGACTCCAAAAATGTCTTCCCCCATGCCCATCTCCTCCCCCATCCCCCGCATCCAGACATTTCCCACAGTGCAACAGCTAGCTAGGCCTCCTGAGACCCCCATGACTTCCCAGAGTAATCACAGAAATCATGCTGGTGTGTTCACTCTTGAGTTCTGGGAAACGCTGGAGTCCTGGGATGACTTTTTGGGATGTCTGGTCCTGCAAGATGCCACATTGAGCTTAGAGATCATCCCTATTCAGCTGCTTGGAAAGTCTGGCCTGATGGCCCTTGTGGAGCCCAGGGCTCATGGCCACAAAGGGGTAGAAAAGTCATGACTGAAGGCTTTTGTGAGCAGGTGTGAGCTGGGAATACTTAGGGATTACTGTCTGGCTTTCAGCTTTGTAAGCCTGCACCCCCTTGACACCGCCTTGTCTGCTAGCCTCAGTAGGGCAAATGGCCCTTCCTAAACATCTCCATCAGGTCACTGCCTATTGGGATGTCATGGGAGGCCACACAGTGGAGGGGGGCAGGCCTCTCAGGCCCAAGCACAACCTCGGGCACTTCAGCCACACACAGACAAAGAGAACAGAGGCTGAAACTCTCAGGCTCTATGTCCGACAATACCCCCAGGGTATTCTGGAGGGAGTGTGGGTCCAGCCTGGAGCAGGGCTCCCTGTCACTCACGAAGCTGAGCTACTCTGAGCAGGTGCCCCTGACCCCAGAAGTGATTACCTGAAGCCAAGACAGCTGAGTTGGAAATGGTCTCCAGATGTCTGGAAGTGGTTCTGCCTCCCGTTTGTAGGTCCCCAGCTGAAAGCTATGACAATTGAGAAGGTTCAGTAAGGCTTCACCATCAGGATCCTGACTTCAGGTCTGATCTGGAATCAGACTGGAAAGGTGAGGGTGGGAGTCAGCTTGTGGCCCACTCTAAGCTAATGATATGTGTGTATTCATATATATGTATGTATACATGTATGTGTTTATATGTATGTATATATGTATATATCATGCCAGAAGCAAGAGAGAGCCATTCCCATTCTTTCAGGATGCAGGTGCCATGATCAGATCTACATTTTAGCAATACCAACTTGCAGATATGTGGAGGATGGATTGGAGAGTGAAGGCCAGGAGGCAGGAAGATCAATATCTTCCTGGAGAGCAGAGATTGGCTTTTGCCTCTCTTTGTATCCTCAGCACTCGGCACACAGCAGGCACTTAATAAATGCTTGTTGACTGACTGAGGAGGCCATAGTCCCAGTAAGAAATGATGATCAGAAGAGCAGCTGGGTTGGCAGGAGACAGGCCCAATGATGCTAGGTGTGAGGGGTCACAGAGGGAGAGCATTGGAGTGCTGCATGCCCCCCAGGATGGTGCACAATTCTGGGGGGGAGCGCAGAGGAATTCCAGGGCTGTTCAGGATTCTTTGTTTCAGGATGTCTGTGCCTCTTCTTCAGTCTTGGCAGCCACCATGACCTCAATGGATTTATAAGTCAGAGCTACGTGTCCTGTGGCAGGGCTTGGCACTGGTTCCATTCCTGGGGTCAGAACTGCCAACGGTTGTTTTCTTAGAATCCTGAGCTCCCTTCATGTGCCACATCCTCTTTCCTGAGGCCTTTTCTGTGTTCCATGATGGTGTCATGAAATGGAACGAGGGCACTCCAAAGTAGAAGGGTCTAGTCACTCCACCACCCGTGACCTTCCAAAAGAGGAGAGGCTGAGGTCCGAGGGATTCTCTGCTTGGAGCCCCGCCTTGGACCATCTTCAGCCTAGCATAAGCTCAGGCATCCAGAGCAAGCCCCTTTGTTGGGCTTCGAGGAAACCTCAGGAGACATAGTGTATACAGAGCCTCCATTTTGTCTCTCATAAAATTTCAAAGTTGGCCTGAACCTCCAAGATCATCTGGTCTGAATGAGATGCCAGTGTGGCCTTGTTTTGGCACGTGTGTCAGTCTTGTCCAGTCACCTTCGCTTTGCTTTCCTCATTTACTCCTGGACCAGACTAGTGACCTCTCTCCCAGCTCTCCTGGTCACTGAGGGCATGAACTCCCTTCTCTCTGGTTTCTAAATAGCTTCTTCTCAAGCTAGTGATGAAGCGCACTCCAGGCACCACCTTGACACCCTTCTCAATACCTGACAAACTTCACGGATGAATGGTGAATCTCCTCCATGTGGACTGTCAGAAAGCAGCCAACAAGATCTTGAGATCATAGAACTGAGAGTTGGAAGGAGCCCAGAAGATGGTCTAGTGCCACCTCCTCTCTTTACAGATTAGGCAACTGAGTCCCAGAAAGCTGGTGTGTGACTTGCCTGATGTCACACAGAAGCAGAGCCTAGGCTCAAATACAACTTTCAGTTCAGACACATTTATGAAAGAGGGTTATGTTCCAGATGCCATGTGAGGGAATCAAAGAGAAAAAGAAAACAGCCTCTGCCCACAGGAAGCTCACATTCTACAGAGGGTGTGGAGTGCAATTACTACCCAGCTAATTTTGAGGTTCATTCAGAGTTCTATGGAGTCATTTGGGCAGGCAGAGAGCTCTAACAATTAAGCTTAGGTGGTTGAATAGACTCAGAGAAAGGGCACCAGGGAGGAGCAAATGCAAAGAGGGGCTCCAAGCAGAGAATCCCCCTGTCCTTGGCCTCTCCTCTTTTGGAAGGTTGCCAGTGGTGGAATGTCCAGATCCTTCCACCTTGGAGTGCCCTCATTCCATTTCATGACACCATCATGGGATAAAAATTGGCTGAGCCCTGCTGGTGCTGACTCCCATAATACTTGGGTGAATGAGTAGTAGGAAGTCCAAGGAGCCACACTGAACAGGTAAGTAACTTGTGCCTCTAGCAGAGAATTTGCATAAGACCCTCCTCATTGATGGAGAGAACGGCAAGAGGGCCAGAGTCCTCCAGAGCTTGGGAGAGGGGAGTTTCTTTTCTGTCTTTGAGAGATGTGGTTTCAAACTTTCTCAGTATGAGACAGCTCCTAGTCCTTCCAGACTGGCATCGGTGCGGAGAACCACAGTTACTTGGGTCTGTATAAGCTGATACCAGGTATGGACAGAGCGCATGGTCACCCACCCTCTACTAGGCACTGTAGGCTCTAAGACCATCTGGTCTTCCTTGCCTTTTTGGTTCTGGGTTCCCGTCCAACCCTACTAGGCACTATAGGCTCCAAGACCATCTAGTCTTCTTGCCTTTTGGTTTTGGGTTTCTGCCGTGCACAAATGAGGTCACTTATTGATTTAGCAATGGGAACACAGTTCTTAGGAAACATGTGACAGTAACCGTGGAGTCCCAGAAAATTTCTTAAGACTCTAGGATTTGGGGAGTGGCTTCTTGAGAAATGTTTCTCTCTTCTTTGGGTCAGTGCTTGTTGGCATAATGTGGCCCTTGTAGTTACCAGAAGCTCTGCAAAGTTGGCACTTGTCAATCAATGGCCCCAGACCAGCTTCCTTCAGCCAAATTAGCTTTTCTCTTCATGTTCCTCTTACCAAAGACTATGATGTCATCAAGATACAAGAACCCTGGTGGATAGTTCATGTCCCTAAATACTTTCTCTCTCAACTGTTGAAAAGTGGTTGACACCTCAGCATGCCTTGGGGCATTTACTCAAACTGGTCAGATTCAGCGGAATGGATGAAAGCAGGCTTTTCCTTGTCTTCCTCGGATGTTGGAATCCCATCATGCCGCCCTGTCCAAGGCTGAAGACCACTGTTTGCCTGGCAGACAGTCCAGGGCACTTTGACCCCAGGGGGCAGTGCCTGGACCACTTCAGTTCTAAGTCTGGGCATCTCTATACATTGTGTCTTACCACTTTTTTAAGGTACTGCCCCTATGGAAGATGTAGAAGGGCTTCTGGATTCTATGATGATGCCATTAATGAGCATTTCCTTCCTCTCCCATCTCTTCTCCTGAGTGTCAGGACTTCATCACCTTGATAAGCCACTTTCTCATTCTGGAAGATAGAGATCCATAGGGAATTGAGATGAGATCAGTTTGATCATCCTCAGGGCCCAGGCTGACCACCTTCCCTGGCCCAACCTGACAACTGGCTTGAGTCTCTCCCCTTTCTCCTTCCTTAGAGGCATGAGCTATTACTTTGAAGAAACCTGCTGTTGTATCTTGTAGACACACCAGTTTATTGATGCTTTCTTAGAAGTAAGTGGTACAGTGTTGAAAGGACTAATGGATGAAAAAGAAAGCATTTATTAGGCACCTAGTATGTGTACTCTGTGCTGGAGATACAAATGCCAAAGGGAACCAGTCCTGCCCCTAAGGAGATTATATTCTAATATGAAAAGATAGCGCCAGTGGGAGAGGAGGCCCATTTTGTTTCAGAAGTTATGGGATGGTAAATAGAGTCATGGGGAATCACTGGCATGCCTTTCCCAGACCCAATGGCAGTATTGATTTCATTATCATTCTAGAACTGGAAAAGGAGGCTTACCTCAAGGACCACCTCCAAGATGAGACTTCCCAAGATCCTCCCAGCTATTTCTGCTCCTTTCCCAGAAATTTAATTGTAGCTGCTTGTTTTTCATTTGTGTTAGTTATCTGTACATGTGTGTGTAATGTGTAATGTCATGTAATGTGACCTTCTTGAGGGCCTGCCACAATGTTCTGTGCTGAGAAGGGAGGGACTTATTAAAGCTTGATGATTTGACTTCTTCTGCTCCACAGAGACCCAATTTGGGGCCCATGACTGTGCTCATGTTAAGTCCAGGAGGCCATGGGGAGGCCTGCCCCCAAAGGCCAGAGGAGAGGAGGGAAGAAGAGGAAAAGTTCACAAAGAGAAAACAATTTTCCCATTAGGTATTCATTTCTTTGTCTCAATGAGCATTATGCCTTATCGAAATACCAATGCCGTTGAGAGAACTAACATATGAAGCTTCCCCAGCTGAGGTGGTCAGAGTCTTTCTAAGATTCTAGGAGCCAAAAGCAGCCCGTGCGGAGTGAGACACATGAGAGCTAAGTCTGGATGGGGGCAGCTGGGTGGTGCAGCACCTAGAGTGCAGGGTCTGAAGTCAGGAAGACCGGGATTCAAATCCAGCTACAGATGTGTACTAGCTCTGTGACCTTGGACAAGTCACTTAGCCCTGTTTGCCTCAGTTTCCTCATCTGTAAAACGATTAGCCGGAGAAGGAAATGGCAAACCATTCCAGTACCTTTGCCAAGAAAACCCCAAATGGGGTCACAAAAAGTCAAACACCACTGAAATGACTGAACAACAACACATATGGATGGAGGGGGAGGTGAGTGAGGTCCAGTGCCGGAGTGCTGGCCAGAGAAGGCCAGGTGCTAGCGTGGAGACAACCAGGTAGGAGAGGATGGCAGGGCCACCTGGAGGAGAGGAGCCTGGGGGTGAGGGGTGGGGGGAGAGTGGGGGCTAGTGGCCTGGGATGAAGGACCCCGTGCTCTGCTCTAGGCTGTCCTGAACAGCAGGGCTGGGCTTGGACAACACAAAGCAAGACACTTGTTTGCAAAATGCAATCAATGCCAATTAAGGACTGAGTCAGAGCTGTTCCTCCCACCCCCTGGGAGACTGAGTTTAGCCTGAGCTGTGTGACCAGGTCAGCAGCAAGCGGTCTAGACCAAAAGTCATTAATCCCAGGCTGTCTCCAGCTGGCGGATCAATGGCATAACTTCAGGAAAGCACTTGGTTAACCTTAGAAGAACCATATAACCTTGGCCATCCTTCTTGTCTGAGGATGATGTCAGCCATCTTTTCCCTGATGTGTCCAGCTGCCCTCTGGGGGCCCTGGCTCAACAGACCATCCAGACTGACTCCAGGCCCTGCTCCCCTGGTGCTCCCGCTGCCTTCCATCTCCTGATCTCAACAGATCACATGTCTCTCTCTCTCTCTCTCTCTCTCTCTCTCTCTCTCTTCTTAGAGGCAAGGCAATGTTGTGAAAGGAGAACTGGAAAGGAGGTCAAGAGAGCCTGGGTTCAAGGCCCCTCTGATCCTTACTAGCTGTGTGACTTTGGGCAAGTTTCAGACACTCTCGGATCATGAGTCTGGAGCTGGGAGGGGTGAAAGAGGCCATCGAGATCCAGGATCATAGACATGGCTGGGAGAGGCCTGAGGGGTCGTTTAGTCTTACCCCCTCCTTCTACTGATGAGGAGACTCAGAGAATTCCCTGGCATTACCCAGGTAGTGAGTGGAAGGGCTGGAATTTGAACTCAGGTCCTGGAAGTGCTCCCAGGTTACAGCCCCATCCACTGCTCCCCCCACTCCCTCATTTGACAGAGGAAGGGACTCAGGAGCAGGGGTCATATGGGATTGACCCAAGGTCACAAAGGCGGTGAGGGTCAGGGTCAGCAAAGACACTTCTCCAAATCTCAATATCCCCATCTGTGAATTGGGGCTACCAAACTTGGACCCCCAACCTCCCATGGCTGTTTTGAAGAAGGGCTTCTGTTCTTGTTCACACACCTTCTCCTGGGAAGCCTGCTGAGCCTCAAGTCCTCCGAGGTCTGGAGTCTGAGCCAAAGCTCAGGCTGTAAACTGGGACCTGGACATTTGTGAGGTGCCATCTGAGGGTTACTAGACTGACTGCTCAGCCACTGGAGCTGTCCTCGGATGCCCCTTCTCTTGACCTCTGTTTATTCATTTCCTAATTAACATACACACACACACACACACACACACACACACACACACACACACCAACCTGCCAAATGTCCACCAGAAGAAATAAAAACCCCATGGTGGTCACTAAAGCAACAGGCCAGCTCCGGGCGGGGAGGGGCAGGGCCCTTGCCTAGCAGGGAGAGAGCCCAGCTGAGAACTAAGGCAGTCAGGGAGAAGGATCCTGATCTGGTTTGGGGGAAGGGAGGCCAGGGCAACCCAGGGGTTTCCAGAGGGAAATACCTAGTGATGTCTCTTCTTTCCTGTCATTCCACTGATGAAGTCCTATCGGTTTGTGATGCTGACCTGATGGACAGGGCTGAGGACTTTGCTATCTAGAACACTCTTTTCTGGGTCTTCAGGGCTGAAGAAGCAGGTGCTGCAGCCCCCAGGGCAGCTCAAGCATTTGCCAGGTCAGGTGTCCACAAGGGTGGCTTCCCTGGACCATAGTTTTAGGGGTGATGGGAAACCTGAGCTGGAAGTCTTGGGGACTGCTGTTCGTCCTGGGTTTGGGGCCCTGAGCTCTCTCCCCCTGGGTCCGAGGGGAGGTGATGCTCACTGAATTCCCTGGAATCCTCCAGCCTGAGTAAAGTTTGCCCTGATGGCCTCCTGAAGATGCCACGGTGGCTTGCCTGTGTACTGTGAATTAGGGGATCAGTGGAGAGAAAGACAACAGCTCAGATGGGCTCATCAGAATGATAAGCTGTGACTGATGCCTAGACATTGAAAGCTCATTCAATCTGGGCTGTTGTCTGAAGCCTCCAGCTCGTGAGCATCTCACCCCCACCCGCCACACTGGAAGTGTGTAGTCATGGCTAAACTCACACACCTGACCTTGTACAACAAAACCTGGTTAGGTCCTGCCTGGGTCCACTCCCCACGTATCACTCAGCCTCATTGAGAGAGTCCCAGAGCCTCAGCTAGCCAGCCTGGTGGGGAGTCCTGATTCACAAACCCTCAGAGCCGGAAGGAGTTTGGAGACCTTCCACTCTGATTTTGACCTGTTAAGGAATCCTCTCTGTAGGATACCCCATAAGAGGCTTGAAGACCAGGGTGGGGGTGGGGGAGACAGAGCCCACCACCTACCAAGGCAGCCCAGCCTGACCCAGCCCACTCTGAGGCTGCACTCATTGGGTGGAGGCAAGATCCGTCCGTCGCTCTTGCTTCCGCCCCTAGAGAAAAAGACATCCTTTTTCTACAGGACCCCTTTAATTGCTTGCAGAGAGCTTTCTGTCCTTCAGGCTAAAGTTCTGAGTTCATTCAGCCAAGCCTCATCTGGCACGACCCAGATGCTGGTCACCATGCCTGTTGGCTCCTCCGTCATGTCCTTCCTACGGTGAGGTGCCCAGAGCGTAACACAAGATTCTCAATGTGGTCTGATGAGGGCAGGGAAGGGAGCGATTATCCCTTGGGGGGAATCGGCTCTTCAGTACATTCTAGAATTTTGTAAGGAATGGGAGCCAGGTTTACGAGTGTGGAGTGCCATTTCCTTTAGTTTTGGGTTTTTTTAGCTGGGACGGCTTTCCTTTTCTCCGATCCTGCTGTGCCTCCTCGGTTCTCCTGCTCCTTTTCTCCGATCCTGCTGTGCCTCCTCGGTTCTCCTGCTCCTTTTCTCCGATCCTGCTGTGCCTCCTCGGTTCTCCTGCTCCTTCAGCTCTCGCTGACGGAGGATCAGCAGCCACATTCATGCCTTATTTCATCCGGTGCCCACGCAGATTAAGTGAGTGCCTTGAGATCACCAAGGGCAATGAGCTGCCCTCTTGCAGAGTCGAGTAGCGTTGCCTTCTCTCTGTTATCAGTCATCTCTGTCGGATCCCTCTTGGGCTCTTTGTTAATCCTTTCTTTTCTGCATGGCTAAACACATCATTTTGGTTAGCTTTCCTCACCAGCCCCTGCTCGTCCTGAGTTCGGCGTTCCCAACTCTCTCCTCACAGGATCATGTCCAGCTTTTGTCTTCCTGCCCGTTCACTGATCTTGTGCCTAGAGTCCACCTATTTATTCTTTGGTTGGAGAGTTCCCTGGGTGTCCCCTCCTCATCAGAATTGTCTTCCTTTGTGCCTCCTTTCATCCTTGGGAGCTTCCCATCCCATTGGGATGGGATCCGTCTGAAGAAGCCTAGTCAATGGTGTCCCACCTAACCTTCCTCCAACCCCTTTGAAATCTGCTTTCCCCAAATCTAGGGCACATGCCAGGTGTGGCTCAGCTTTCCCCTCTTCTCCTACTACAAGCTCTAGGAGGTAATGGCCACTTTCTCCTAAGAGTCCTGTCATTTCTGTCCCAACAACCAGAATCATATTGGGAATGGCATGTCTTCTGGCTGGTTCTGCCTCTTTTCGATTGTCACTAAAGCAGGGCAGGAAGCTTTTAGAGGGGGACCTTCAGCAGATGGACATCAAAGTCTCCCCTCACTGCTGTAGCAGCCTCTGCACCGGGCTCATGATGGCTTTTTGACACTTTCATTCATTTTCTCTTCTGAGTGGGTGGCCAATAGTATATCCAATGACTGCATGGATTCTGCTTCTGCATCCACTGATCTTTAGCCCAATGCTTTCTACCATGGCTTCCCTTCTCTGCATCCTGGATGTCTTTGCCATGTGAACAATTCTGCCCTGAAACCTCCCCTACTTTATTGAATAGGAGGCCCCCTTTCAGAGTTCTCTTCCAATTGTGGATCTCATGCCACCACCTCTCAGTGATATCTATGAGGTCCATTTGGGGGCTGCTGGTTCATCTTGCTTGCTAGCTAGGCAACTTGTACATTTATGTGTAGATGTCTGAGTCCTTGGGCTTTATTACCGGTCCATTTCTTTGATGTGGAACTTCTGGGTGGATCAAGGACCGTCCTTCCCATGTCATAGTCATTTTCCATAGGGTTTAGCACAGTGACTATATGTGGGCAGAGTTCTCCTCTCTATCTCCCTCTTCTCCACCATCCTTTCCAGATTGGATCCCTTTGGATGAGCTTTGCAAGAATGCAAGCAAACACATTCTTATCAGTTTTTAAAGAGAATTTCCATCCCAGGCCTGGAGCAGTTCATTCCTCTAACCCAAGTTTTGGTCCAAAAATGGAAGTGTGGTTCTCAGACATAATCTCTTTGGCAACTGTCCAGTTCCCAAATGGGCTTTTTCTTCCTCACCACTTCCCTTTGATGGGCAGCAGCGACAAAAGGCCACTTGTGCTCCAGAGATCTTAAGCTTTGGGCTTCCAATGTCATAATCTTGAGCATTGGTTTCTGGGTTTCTCCCAGCAGTATCCTGTGTTCCTGGGTCACTCACCAGAAGTGAGTAGTAGCCATTTGTCTCCACAAGACTTGGTGGGGCAGGGTTCTCTGTCTTGGACCCCGACCCAGGAAAGATTCTAGACCTTACTTCCATTGTTATTAGGTCCACAAACCCTTGCCTGAGTAGCCCTCATTAGAGTGTGCCCTCTCCATACTTTCTGGAAGTGAGATCCTCAGGCCTTGCCTCTCTGGCCAGGAGGTCTCTGTCATACTTGTGGGTAGCTCTTCCAGCTGAGTGCCCCGGTGAGCCGCCTTGGTGAAATGAGGGAGGTTTCCATCCCTGATGGTGACATCATGGATTCTTTAAGGAATACCCAGTGCTGAGCAAAGCTGGGATCAAGGGAAGCCCCCTGAGCCTGGGTGCCCTCATGACTGGAAGGTTGAGCATATGTGTGGCTGTGATGGCCATTTCACATGTTTACAGGCATGATGTGCCACTCAATACATCTCTGTGGCAAAGAGAACTAGCTGCGTCATAGGAGCTGGAAACAACCTCCCAAGGCTTTGCTTCTTTCTATCAAAACTTGGATGATTTTTTATCATGTTTTAAGAGAAGGAAAAGGCCAGAATTGGTGTCCATTAGATTGTAAACTCCGTGAGGGCAAGAACTGTCTTTCACCTTTCTTTGTATCCCTGGTGTTTAGCATAGGCACGTGGAAGGTGCTTAACAAATGCTTAAGAACAGAGGACAGTGAGAGCGTTTTACTGAGTTTGTCTAAAGTGGCTTTAGGGAGTCTTTAAGGTAAAAAAAAATGTCCTACACAGACTGCATATGAGGTACTCTCAGATCATCAATCTGTCTTCCCTCTGATCCATTTTACACCCACCGCCAGGCTCTAAATGCCCAGCTCTGATCACATCCTCTGCTGCCCAAAGACCTTCAATGGTTCCCACTGCCTAGTGACTCAGTGGCCCCTTAGCTTGGCATTCAAGGCTCTCCTCCATCTAGGTCCAACCTGTTATTGTTCCTCCTCTCACACATCCTATACTTTTGCCAAATTCACTATCTTCTGGTGGAATGTTCTAGATCTTAAACCTCAACATAAATATCACTTGGGATCAAGACGAGGATGATACTTGGCCCTTTCCCACCTCCAGACCTTTTTTCCTTTGGGTCCTTTTACTTCTAGTGCCCTCCCTTCACCTCTACCTTTTGCTCTGCTTCCATTATTCAAACCCAGTTCAAATGTGCTTCCTCCATGAAGCCTTCCCAGATTCTCTCTCAGCCTCTCTCCAAGTGCTCAGTGCTTGCCATTGTCTCATTTACATTCTATTGGTCTGTATACCTGGCTCCTTACTAGACCAAAATGTCACTGAAGGCAGAGACTGTGCCTGTATTATGATCTGAAAAAAGGTTTTTATGGCCTAGTCTCTCCTCTCCTCCTCCTCCTCCTTCTCTCTCTCTGTCTCTGTCTCACTCTGTCTCTGTCTCTCTCTGTCTCTCTGTCGCTGTCTCTGTCTCTCTCTGTCTCTGTCTCTCTCTGTCTCTCTGTCTCTCTGTCTCTCTCTCTGTCTCTCTCTCTCTCTCTCTCTCTCTCTCTCTCTCTCTCTCTCCCCCCTCTCTCTGTCTCTATTTGTCTGTCTGTCTCCAGAAGCACTTGATTCCCTGGTCTTGTTCCCCTTCTACCTTGTACCCTCCTTCTTTTCTGCTCTGAAACATCTTCTCTACCCCCCACCCCAATTCCTTTTCCCTCTCCAATATCTAGAGTTTCTCTGTCTAGAAGCTTCCATGCTAGAGACTCTCTGTTTTCTAACTGGTTGATGTCTCCTTGCCTAAGATCCCAGGGGTTAGAAACCAGTCAGCTAAAGCAGCAGGATCCCTTCCTTGCCCCTAAAGCACCCGGGCAGCTGTGATCATAGGGCAGACCTGAGCCTTGAGCGACCCAAGATTTTCAGGCTACAGCCTGGACCCAGGAGCCCTAGACCCTGGGGTTTCTCTTTTGCTGTCATGGCTCCAAGACCATCGTGGTGGGAGCTTCCCTTCAGTGTCACCTCCTAGTCCCCTTGTGTAGGGGCTAGGCACTTGTTGGGCTGCCCTGGAGCATATACTTTGGACCATCCCCTACCTGCCCTGCCCCTTTGAAGCCCTCTCCACAATATCTATCACCTTTAGCGCTTCCAGAAGCTTTTTCTGTGACCCCTTGTGGCCCCAGCAATGGTCCTGGCAATGTTTCCATGGTCCTTCTCTCCCTCTGTTCCCCTAACGCAGTGGGCTTTTGGGCAATACCTGCTGAAGGGGCTGGGGGGGCCTTCCTGCATTCACCCAGGGTTCTCTCCCTTTCCAGACTCTTCCTGTTTGTTGAGCTCCTCTGATTAAAGGTCATGTAAGTCAAGGCTGACAAGTCCAATTAGAGTTGTTGCAAAACAGTTGTCTATTTTTGTCTCTGCATCTATTCGATCAATGTTGGCCTCCACTGTCTTCTCATTAAAGCCCCTCTCCATCCTAAGCTCCATTGACGAAGGCCATTTTAACCCATCCCTTAAATCCTTCACCTGCGGCGTAAATATCACAACCTTTTAGATTTCATCGATTGGACTTTGGGAGCGTTTTCTGGCTTCTGAGGTATACTCGGCGCATGCCTGAGCTAGCATCCTCCCGATGATGTGCCTAAGAAATGGCCTTCTGCTCATAGACCCCAGTGAGGTCTGACTCACGCTTGTGAAGCTTGGGTTTTTGAACCCCAGAACCTTTGATAGAGTCATTGATAAAAATGTCAAATAGCACAAGGCCATGAACAATCCTTGAGGCACTCTCCTGGAGACCTCTGGCCAGGAGGATATGGAACCATTAATGTCTAGTCCGTGGGGCTGGCTACTCAACCCATTTAAAATTCGCCTCACTGCAACATCTCTCCCTCTTATCTAGGAGAATAACAGGAGAAGTCTTTGTTAGATGCTTTACCAAAATAGATACAACTCAGTAGAATGTTATTGATCTAAGGGAAAGGAATGAGCATTTATGAAGCACCAACTGTATACCAGGTACTGTGCAAAGTGCTTAACAAATAGCTCATTTGATCCACCACAAGCAGAAACTGTTAAGAAGCAATGGGGTGAGTCGGGCCTGGCGTTCTCTTAATGAGCCACGTTGGTTCTTTGTAATCACCTCTCCCTTTTGTATGATCACTAACCCGACTTAGATTCTTGAATTTTTTCTGGGAACCAAAGTCTGTAATTTGTGGATTCCGTTCTATTTCTTTGAAATAGGACAACGTTTGCCCTTGTCTTGTCCCATGGGCCATAACCTCCACAGATCATTGGTAGATGTCTCAAGAAGTTCTCCTGTGGCGCAGACTGTAGAGACAAATGGAAAATGAGCCGCCTTACCTTGGGAAGTGGTGAATTCCCTTGAACTGGAGGTCATTAAACAAAGATGCCAGGATCTGTTTTAATAGGAATACCTGTTTGGGCATGGCCACTAAAGTCCTATCCACTTCTGAAGTTATGGGGTTCTATAGGCTCCAGGGAGAAGGAAGACTTGGAATGGACTTGGTAGGATATGCAACTAGACAGGAGAAGAGAAGAAGGGAGGGATAGCAGGACTTTCCAAAGCCACTGTTTTTAAGGAGCATTGTTCCAAGGAGCTGTCCCAGGAGTAGAGGGTGAGGCCCTGGTGGTTTCAGTTAATGACTTTCTCAGGGCTCCAAACAGTGTCCTGGGAACTCCTAGAGGTGGCCATGCATTCCCAGCCTCACAGCCTAGGAGTCAATGAGACAGAATTAATGCCATCTAATGAGTCTGATGAACGTTATTACTGAGTCTTCCTCGATACAGCCTGTGGGTCATGATCAAGTTTACTCCACACAGCGATGGGAACAAGCTGCAATAGATTAGATCTTAATTAAAATGCCATTAATTCAATGGAGAGAAGGTCGGGGCCTTGGGAGTCGAGTGGAGGGAGAGATTACCGATTCATGAGAAACACCAAGGCCACCAATTTCTCCCTCTTAATGTGAGGATGAGTTAATGCTCTAATTAAATTTGGTGGCATGAGCATTAAACTTTGCTGGCTGGGAAGCCTATTAGCCATAAAACACAAAGTTGAGCTTAATAGAATGAGTGTGCGTGAGAGCTCATTAAGGAGAGGCTGGGGAGGACGCGGGCATTGGGCATGGAGAGGAGGCAGCAGGCATCCAAGCTCGTGTTCAATCCTTCTAGGACAGACATTTCTTCCCAAAGGGAATACTTGGTTTGTTTTCTTAACATGGTACTGGATTCATGGTCTCCCCCATTGGGCATTCCTGCCACCCGATCAGCGAGTTACTCTAGTGCGAAGGCGCTATCCTTGGCCCCATCAGGACAGGCCTGGATTTGAATCCTGCCTCTTGGCCCGAGGACTCCTTTCAGCTCTCTGAACTTTGGGTCCCTCATCAGCAAAACGTAGATGATATTCCTACTGCCAGCCTCAGATGGCTGTTGTGAAGAAGTCATTTTATGAATGAACAAATGAAGGAATGAAAAGCATTTAAGAACTTAACATGGACCAAGCACTGTACTAAGAGCTAGGGATGCAAACTCAAGCAAGCATGCCAATCCCTGCCCTCAGAGAGCTTATGATCTGACAAAGGAAGGAGGGGAGTGGAGGCCAGAGGGGCGTTTTGGATATGGGCATTAGCGGCAAGGCTACGTCTTAAGCAATGGCTGGACGGATGTGTCCTTTCAGGAGTGGTCCGGCTGATTTGATTACTATTCACAGGGCTTGAATTGGAAGGGCCCTGTGGGAGTAGGACATGGGAGCAGGGGCAATGCCTTGACAAGGCTGGAAAGGGATGTAGTGGCCTCAGAGCAGGCATGAGAAGTGGCATTGCCAGGATCACAGGGTGGGAGGGGGCAGCCTGGCATGGAGAGGGATGGATACCCACCCTAAAGTGCTATTCAGATGCACATCATCATTCTTATGGTGGATCTTCTTGCCCATAGGAAGATGCACCTGTAAGGAGCAGAGCCATCTGACTCTGGTCTTTGGAAGTGGGTGGACACCACTTCCTCAAACCTCTGTTCTTCAGGGCCTCATAGGGACAAGAGCTGAGGGGGTTTCGGGTGTGCGTGGAGGAAATGGGTGCAGTCTGTGCCTATTAAAGGGGGCAAAACTAAATGGCCCCTGTGAAGATGTGTGCTCAGGAGGACAGCCTCCTTAGTGCCGGGGGCTAATGGGTGAACAAGCCAACTCTAGAGGACTGCATTGAGAGAGCATGTGTCAAAGCTAATAAGAATGATAGCTAGCATTTATATAGTGTTTTAAGGTTTGCAAAGCAAATATTTTACAGAAGAAGGAACTAAGGCTAAGGGAGGTAAAGTAACTTGCCCAGGTTCACACAGAGATTGTCCAAGGTGGGATCTGAACTCAGGTCTTCCTGGCTCCAAGGCTCTTAAGCACTGTACCACCTAGCTGGTAGATTGGCATATCCCATCCAGGAACAATGGTAGAATTGACTTGATCCTGACTGGGGGTTGAGGCTGGGGGTGAAGGATAAGCATGATGGTGCCAGTTGAAGGTGGCCGGTGACATTGTGGAGAAGATACCTGGAGTGGAAGTAAGGAGGAGAGCAGGGCCTGAGGCCAAAAGTCCCTCTAGAGCACGGTGTCTGGTGAATATTTGTTGCAAAGTACAAGTTGGTCACCTCAGAACCTTTCGGGATCCAGAGAGTGGTCATTGTGACACTCCCTCCCCTAGTGCTGGTCACCCCCTGGACCATCTCATCTCGGAGAGCAGCACTCAATGTAAAGTCATACGTTACAGCTCTTTCCTCCCAGGGGCAGCGAGATCTTGGTTCCGAAAGCATTCCCAGTCCTATTTTAAAGACAAAGACATGGAGGTCCAGAGTCTTACGGGATTTATCCATGATCAGGCAGTCAGGAAGTATTTGGGGATTGTCTTCCAAGCCAGGTCTCCGGTCTCTAAGCCTAGCACTCTAGCCACCAGGCTGTGACAGCTGCCTGACAGGCCCCCAGGACTCTGGTGACCTTAAGAGAGCCCAGACGCCTATTTTCTGCCTCAATCGACATTCCTATTCAGAGGCTTCGTTGAACAAAGCAGCCTCCACAGATGTGCCTGTCACGAAGCCCTGCAGAAGTCTAACAAATGAATGGCAATCCCCTGGTTCAAGAGAGGCCTTCAAGGTCACGTGTGGATTAAATGCTTTTGGGAAATCAACTGACAACATTCCCAAACTGTTTTCCCCCAACACATCATGTGCCAGCAGATAGGTAATCCTGGGCTGAAAGGGAAGGAGAAAGGCCATGAGTGCAGAGTGCATGAGAAAGGCACTGTGCAGGAAGCAGCAGGTGAATAGAATGAATGAACAGGTGGGGGCGGGGCTGGGGAGGGGTCATCCTGAGGGATGGCAGGAGGCCCAAGAAAACTGCCTTTTCACCATTTTCCTTGGGTCTGATCCTGCCAGTGACCTTAGCCACCTTTCCCTTTTCCATTATAAATTGTGTTGTCAGGAACATTTCCACACGGATGGGCTTTTTGGGCCTGCTCGTCCCTTCCCAAGTCATCTCATATTCCATGACTGCGCTTGGCAGAGAATGTCTACAGGAGCCTGTCGGGGGCAGTTTTCATGTGTGTGCTGAGAAGGCCACTTAGGGCCAACCCAGCTGACCTCTGTGGTACAAGCAGAGGGGCTGACCCCTCCATCGACCTTCTCCCCATCATCCAGAGGGTGTGGTCAGGTAGGGATCATGTCATAGATTGCTAGGGGGGAAAGGAGCCAGAGAACCCTCTTTTACTATGGAGACCGGGAGGGCCAGAGGGCAGAGTAACTTCCCCAAGGTCCCATAGCCAGTCTTGTGACCATCCTCAGCCTAGGCATGCACAACATCCCACCTCTGTGCCTTTGCTCAGGCTGTGCCCCAGGTCTGAATGCTCTATCTCTTGCATCCCTTCACTTCGTTCAAAGTTCATCTTCTAAATGGCTGAGATGGGGTGGCTAATAAGACACTTACCTCTGCTTGCCTCAATGTCCTTATCTGTAAAAGGGGGTAATAAAAGCACCTATCTCTCAGGGCTGTTGTGAAGACCAAATGAGATGATACTTGGAAAGGGCTTTACCCAGTACCTGGCAGACATTAGGTGATTAATCAATGCTTAGTGCCTGGGACACAAAAAGCACTTAATAAATGCTTGTTGGCTGAGAAAAATAAGGCATTTATAACCCGATGAGAAAGAAATAGCAATGGGACAGGGTGGCCTATGCTATGGGATAGGCCCCCAAGAGAGGAAGAAATAAGGAGCCATCAGGATACCCAGCAGGGAGAGAGAACTGTCTGGGGATACAGGAAAGCTTCGTGGAGGAGGTGACATCTGAGCTGGGCCTTAAGGGCAGAGAAGAGACAGGATGGCTGGGCCTTAAATGCCAAGCAAGAGAAAGAAAGGCAAGGGTGAGCCACCGAGCCCTTCTTTAGCCTGGGGTTGGGGGTGGGGAAGGCTCTGTTCTGGAAAGGATGCTGGCAATGGGGGAGGGGTGGTTGGAAAAAGTAGGGGCTGAGGGTGGGGAAGCCAAGGTCTTAGACAATTGTCTAAACCAGAGATAACAGTTGATGCCTTGATAGCCAGGGCAGTCGGATGTCAGAGATTCTGTGGTCAGAACCTTGAACTTTGAAAGCATTTTGTACTTAATGGTCAGCTACTGGTGGCCAGCAGAGGTCCCTGAGGGTGAAGTTGCTGGCAGTGTCTGCAGGCAGGCTGTGGGAGCAGGAGCAGCCTGGTTTCCAGAAAGAACAAGGGTCCGCAGTCACTGCCCCTTCCTGACCCTCAGGGGTAACAGGGGAGGCCTGGCCTTGGCCAAGTTCTATGATCTGGGCCCCACAGGCCTGGCTCTTGAGCTGAGGCTCCTGGGGCCTCATAATCCAAGAGGAACTAAAGCCGTTTTCTCCAATCTTGCCTTCTTCTCCCACCTCTCTGGGTAGCCTTCCTCGGTCTCCTTTCAACCAGGGATGTCCTTCAAGGCTCTGTCATGGGCCCTCTGCTCTTCACTTGATGATCTCATCAGCAACCAAAGATTTAATTACTCTCAAATCTTCCTATCCTGCCCTAGTCTCTCTGCTGACCTCCAATCTCTCATCTTCAACTGCCTTTCAGACATCTGGAACTAAATGCCCAGTAGATGTCTTATGTCTACAACAGAACTCATTGTCTTTCCCTTAAACCTTCCCATCTTTTCCTTCCTACCTTCCCTATTACTGTAGAGGGAAATGCCTTCCTCCTAGACGCTCAGGTTCACACACTAGGTATCATCCTGGACCACTCACTATCACACCCCAGATCCAATAGGGTGCCAAACCTGTCAATTTCACCTATGCAGTGTCTCTTGTCACTTTCACCTGTGCAGCATCTCTTGTCAATTTCACCTGTGCAACAGCTCTTGTCAATTTCACCCCCTGCAGCATCTTCTCAATACACCTCCTTCTCTCCTCTGACCCCAACCCTGGTACAGACTCTCATCACCTCACACCCCAACTACGGCAATAGGTGTTGGGGTCTGCCTGCCCCAGGTCTCTCCCCACTCACACATCCTCCATTCAGCCATCAATGTGATTTTCCTAAAGTGCAGGTCTGACCATGTTGCCCCCCTACTCAATAAACTCCAGTGACTCCCTATAACTTCCTATATTAAACAAAAATTCTGTTTGGCATTCAAATGCCTTCATCACCTGCCCCCTCTTACTTTTGCTGTCTTTTTACATCACACTCCCCAACTCATGCTTTGTGACCTGGCCTCCTGGCTGTTCCTCAATCAAGACCCTTCATCTCCCAGTTCTGGGCATTTTCTAGGGCCATCCCTCATGCCTGGAATGCCCTCCCTCCTCCACTCTACTGACCTCTTTGGCTTCCTTTAAGTCCCAACCAAAATCTCACCTACAGGAAGCCTTTCCCCACTCCTCTTAATTCTAGAGCCTTCTCTCGATTAATTATTTCCTATTTATCCTGTATCAAACTTGTTTGTATATATCTGTTAGCATGTTTGAGAAAACATGAGAAACCCCAGTAGATTGTGAGCTCCTCGAGGGCTGGTTGTGTGCCTCTTTTTGTATCCACGGGGCTTAGCACAGTGCCTGGCACATGGACGCTTAATGAATATTAAGTGATTGATCGTATCTTCCTCTCTGAGGAAAATGTGCCCATTTCTGGCTGGGAATTCTTATTTGCTCTCTTCCAGTAACCCAGGTCAGCAGCACTGGCTGGGATGAGGAAGGCTGGAAGTCAACTAAAGGACAAGGGAAACTCTATCAGAGAAGATGGCCCTGATAAGTGTCCACCCCCTGAGAAGCGCCAAGTAGGCCATGGGATTCTAGCCTCAAGCTAAGGCCGGGCTTCACATCTCGCCTTCTTCTTCCTTTTCTCCTCCTGAGCCTTGGGTTGGATTCTTTTTCCGATGTCTAGTGTCTTGCATGAAACAAAGCACGAGGCCAGAGAGGGGAGGAAGTTTGGGGGAGCTGCCTGCCTCAGTTGGACAAACATATCCTCTCTTTCAGCTGAGGAGACATCTGGTCGCCACAGTGGACAGTCTGCCAGTGCCTCCAAAGAGAAGAGAGCAGCCTGCCTTTTCTGTTTTATTTGTGGTTAGCAGCATAACAGGGGAAGGATTTGGTGTCACCTGCTTTCAGGGCAGGCAGCCAGAACCTCGGCCCTGGTGCCAGCAGGAAACATGATGCCACTGGCTCAGATAGAACCCAGGCCAAGTCCAGCCCAGAGGCCCTGACGGTGGGCACCTGGCTGTACTTTTCATTCCTCTTTAGACCCCAGTAACTGAAGCCCCTTCCCCGCTCAGTCTCATAGGACTGTTAATTGGATCTCACTGGGGGGAAGGCATCGCTCCTTTCCTGGAGATTGTCTTTCCTCCTTTGTCATTAATCCCTTCTTTGCTAGGCTGCTGGCAGGGAGCCTTTGCTTGCCTCAAAATCAGCTGCTACAAGAATGGCCTGGGTCCCAGAGCAGAGGGTCTTAGGGCTGGAGAGGGCTTTAGCAGCCATCTTGTCTACCCTCATTTTACTGAGGCCCAGAGAGACTGAGGGTTGTCCACAAGGGCATCCAGCTGGTCAGTGGATGATCCAGAACCAGACCCCAGGTCTATCGGGGACACTGGGACACTCTAAGGAAGCTTGGCCAGGTGGGCTCCTGTCCATTAGAGACTCTCAAACACCTCCAAGTCAGCCCAGATATAAACAGGCACTATGGAAAGTGGCATTTTCCATGTCAAAAGCACAAGTATTTATATAAGGTAATACTACAACGTGTCATTTGTACTAACGGAAAGCTACACCCTAGGTAAATACACCCATGGCCTAGCCCTCAGCCCAGTTTGGCTCCTGGTCATGCACTCTCTATCAGCCTATAGCGTTCCTGACAGCCAAGAGGGTTTGTCTGCATCCTCCCCTCAATCACTGATTTCAAGAAAAAGCCAAGGTTTTTTGTCAGCTTTCCCAACGTGGTCCTCCTTTCCATTGGTGGATTCCTCCTACTGCCTCCATTCTGGGGAAGAGCCCAGGAAGCCCAACCTTCATTTCCAACCACTTAAGGCTTCGAAATCCTGCCTTAACTCCTGTCTAATCCTGGAATGTCCCTCAGCATGTGGGTGCTCCTTGCCTTGGAACATCCAGTCACCCCCTAGAGCATCTAGTGACCCCTTGGAGCATCCCCTCTGCCAGCCTGGCCCCTCCGTTGGAGAGCTCCCTCTGGGGCCTCTATTCTCTGTGTGGGTCTTCAGGAGGGCCTGGCCTCAGAACTTCAGAAATGGCCCCTGAGCCAGGGGCCTTCATCCTTTTCTCTCCCCCTTCCCCACTTTTAGCTCCTTTCTGCAGTGAGGTTTTCCCTTCAAAATACAAGCCCTGCTCCCAAACTATCATTCTTTTTGTATTTGTATAAAAATAGGGACTCCTTTCTTTTTGCTTGAATCTATTGCCCTGGTGCTTAGCACAGTGCCTGGCACACAGTAAGCACTTGATAAGTGCCTGTTCCTTTCTTTCCTTCTTTTCTGAACAGCATGAGGTGAATGAGATACTTGAGCGACTTCTGGGGGGCTTCCCATACTATGAGCCCACCCTGAGATGCCACGGACACCAGCTCATGGCCATCACCTCCTGGGCTCAGTGAGTTCATGTACCTGACATTGAGGTGCATTGGGTCTCCCCAGGACTCTCTAAATGGAGGGGTCCTGGGCCGTAGTCCTGCAGTCCTGGCAGGAGACTGAATTCTAGACTGCAGGCAGCAGGAGCTGTCCTCCCTCTTCTCGGCATGTCCTGTCACTGGGGTCAGAACCAGAAGGAATCTCCCTTCTGAATGACTCCCATCAAAGTCCCTTGGGAATCTCCTGGTGATGCTCCAGGCCCAGCCAAGCATTGGAGAGCAATAGAGGCCCTAAGAGTCCATGCTGAGGAGGAATTCCTAATACATGGTGTGGTCCTCAGTGTGCCTGTTTATGGATAATAATTGTGCCAATTGTGCAATCCTGGGACACTGTGGACAGCCCCCAAGGATATCCATAATCACAGCAAAGAGATTAGCCCAACCATTCACACATCAGACACCAAGTGGATGTGGAAAAGATGAATTTCAGACATGTCAGACTGGCCACCTTGATGAAAAAAAGCCAGCAAAATGCTCAGGAAAGAATGCACAGATACAAAAGTTTCACTAGGGACAACTCAAATAGAGTCAGCCTCGATTCCCTTTGTGGTGGGGTTGGAACAGTGGTGGACAAGGAGGATGCTGTAAAGATTATGTGTCCAGAATTCAACCAAACTTTGGACTAAAGATGGGGGTCAAGATTATGGGGATTAGCCCCGGAACAGTCACTAGAGATGTTTAACCCAATTCTTCACTTCACAAGTGAGGAAACCAAGCCCCAAGGTAGTGAAATAACTTGCCTAAAATCACACAGAGTAAGTATAGTCAGGGTTTCAGAAGTGACTGGAATCTGGGGATTTGTGATTCAGAAGGCTGAGCTCTGAGAATAAACTAGGCACTCTCTTGGAGCAAGAAGGAGGAAGTGAGTCACTCCCCAGGTTTGCAAAGGGACATAGATTGATGGGGAAGGAGCTGAACAGCAGCAGCGGCAGTGGGATCAGCCTCCTCAGCCCTGCCTAGGCGTTAACTAGCTGTGCTGGAAAGAATCAGGGGCACCAGGTGACAGGAGAAAGTGGAAGGAAGCTCATCAGAGCCGTCCTCCAGATACTTCTGGAAAGAAGATGGGAGAAAGCTACAGGCTGTGCCAATCTCTTCAAGGACTGGGGCAAGATCCAACAAATTGTCTCCTCTTTCCCAGCTTCCCCCTCACCATACCTGTTAAGTAAGAGGCATCCTGACATATGAGAGTATGTTCACTTCTACCAGAAGCTCTTAACCTGGTGTCTATGAACTTTTTTTAATAACTGTATTTCAATGAAGTTAGTGTCTGTGAATTCAAAAACAGTACTTTGAGCACCCATGACACCAAAAAGATAAGAACTCCCGACCTAGATATTTCCTGTATTCTGTTTTTTTTACTTAGACATAACAAAGTTAGGGATTAGCTAGAGATTAACATACATTTAAATTATGGAAGAGAGAGCCAATCCTTTGTGAATGTGAGTTATTTTCCTAACTGGGGGTTCTGAGGTATTATGTTTTTACTACCAGTATAAAAGTAGTTAGATGGCTCAGTGGATAGAGTGCTGGCCCTGGAGTCTGGAAGACCTGAGTTCAACTCTGAACTTAGACACTTGCTAACTGTGTGGCCCTGGGCAAGTCACTTAACCTTGTTTGCCTGTTTCTTCAGGAGAAGGAAATGGCAAAGCACTCCAGTATCTTTGCCAAGAAAACCCCAAATGGGGTCATGGAGAGTAGGACACGACTGAACAAGAACTAAAATAAGCTGTATATTGTCACTAGGTTTAAAAACTTAGCCAATTGCTACGGCAGTTGGGGCTGATTAAATCTCCAGAAACAAAATGGGCATGGAGGGGTGGGTGGTGATGAATATCGGCCAGACGGGTCTACCCTCCACAGCGATACCTAGAACCACTGGTATGACATAAGTGAAGAACCAGGGTTCAAGCCCATGTCTGCTGACTCCAAATGCTCTCATTCTACTTTACCATGGAGCTGCAAAAGTGTGGATGAGCCGGTGTGGTTGCCTTTACTTTGTATGCTGCCCTGACTAAAGGGGGGAGGGGTGGCTGGCCCTAATTAATGGAAGGATCTTGAATTAAAACGAGCTCTATGTGCAAGATTGATCAATTAGTCAATGGGCCTGTATTAAGTGCCTGCTGTGTGCCATGCATGTGGAGGCCCGGGGATACAGAGAGAAAAGTGAGAATTGTCAGTCCCTCAAAGAGCTTATTTTTCTCAGAATGTCTTCTAGGCTTCTCTGAAATCCTGCCTCCTCTACTCACTTAAATTAAACCTTTTGTTTCCCAATTAATGAGTGCCAATTCTCAACTTCCCCTCTCCCTGAAATGTTTTCATAAAGGAAATACAAAAGATACAGGAGAGTAAGTTTGAGTCAGAGACAATCAGTCAGTCATCAGCAAATATTTATGAAATGCCTGCTCTGTGCCAGGCACTGCTCTAAGTGCTGGAGACACAAAAAAAAGCTGGGGAGACAGACTGGGCCAGCTACAAGTGGCCTCCCCAGCCCCATAGAGAGAATCTCAGACAGGGTGGAGCTGATGCATCGCTTCTTTTGCAATTAGCAAACAGCCCACTCCAAACGTTTCCCTGGCTTTTCTACAACTCACACTTTCCTAAGGAATCCACTGGAGGACATCACAAGAGATGAGAGAGGGGTGGAATGGGGTGGGTAGAGGGAGAGGGAGGCAGGAGACAGAGAAAGAGTTACAGAGAACAGAGAGCGACCTGCCAATGGGAACTAGACAGAGATGTAGAAACTCTTTTGAGTGACATTCACTCGACTGCATTTCAAAATTCATTTTAGTGACAACAAAATCACATTCCCATCAATTACTCTGGAAGGATAACAAATGCTGCTTCCCCTCTGCACCTCCCTGACACGGCTCCATTGCTCCACTGCCTTAGTGGAAAAAAGAATCCAGATGGAAGCAGAGGGAGCCTCCGCCTTCCCCTTCTGTTTTCCATCATTCGGCTTGCCCCGTGCAGAGCTGTCCAGATGCACAAAGATCTGAGCAGGGTGGAGAGAGGGACTAAGTGACCACCTGCAGAGTTTCAGAGGAGGAGTTAGGTGTGTGTTTGACAACCAAGTACAAATAGGAAAGACAGTGACAAGAGGCCTCGGAATGGCCTCGGCAGAGCTCGTGTCCTTGCTAAGCACGGAGACCCAGGAAGCCGTCCTACTAAGGCTGTGGACCTCAGAGTCCAGAGCAGCAAGAAGGGCACTGCGTGGATCCTGGGACTCCTGGGGGAACTGGGGGGGAGCTTTAGTTTGTAACTCAGCATCAAGGAGGTTGGGTGAGCTGGTGGCAAATACCCTTTCCAGCTCCAACAGCCTGCGGCTCAGCGTCGGACTTGGCGTCTGAATGCCTGAACTCAAGTCCAGACTTTGCCCCACGCTAGCTGTGTGGTCTTGACCTCACCTCTCTGTGTGTGCATCCTTTGCACTCCTCAGCCTCTCCTCTCTGCCCTGTGCTCCTCTTGCTGAGTTCCTGGATGCCATCACTGGCAAGACCCCATGCCCTGTGTCAGCCTTCACCTTGGTGTCCCCAAATACATGGTGGCCAGTGCCTTGGCTGGACCATTCAGCTGAACTCCATGCAAAGGGCAACATACTCCTGCCCCAGCCCCTGCTGGGGAGGAATAAGTATAATACTTCCCCTCTTGGAGACATCATTTCCTCACCTGGAAAGTTTCTCCCATATCCTGAATCCATCCCAGAGGAATTTCCAAGACAGATAAGGAACGAATCTAAATTTATAAGAATAAGAGTCATTCCCCAATTGATAAATCGTCTAAAGGATGTGAACAGGCAGTTAGTTCTCAAGGGAAAAAACCCAGGCCATCTATAGCAGCATGGAAAAAAATACTTCAAATCACTATTAAATACAGAAATAAAATCAAGCAATTTGGAGTTCTACCTCATATCCACCAGAATGGAACAGACGGAAAAAAGGAAAATGACGAGTGTTGGCAAGGTGGGGGAAAACAGTCACATCAGCGCCCAGTTTGTGGCCTTGTTCATGGAAGAAAGGATTTGGAAGTAGGCACAAAAATTCCTGAGTTGTGAGCCTTCCAACCCATCTCTGATGCTTCTGGGTCCGTGCCTGAAGGATGTCAAAAAAGCAGGAAAAGGAGCCATCTGTAAACACACACACACACACACACACACACACTAGGTTCTTTGGTGGTCATCAAAACCTGGGTACTAAGGGGATGCTCACTGAGTGAGCAATGTTTAGGTGAATTGTGGTCTGTGAATGTGACGAGAATGATGGTGCTGCAAGAAAGAAGGGAAAAGGACTTGTATGAACTGATGCAGAGGGAAGGGAACAGAATCAGAACAGTGTCAACTCTAGAAATTCTTCATGCTGTGGTCTGGGAAAGGCCAGGCACCCCTGCTCAGAATCACATTCTTAAACACACAGGATATGTTGCAATGGAACACAAATGTCATGTTGAAATTCAATTTAACAAATACTTTAAAGCCAAATTGATGGGCTTTGAATGTGCTTCTGAGCTGCAGTTGATCATCCAGCCTCTGCTCAAACGCCGTCCATGGGGGGCTCACTACCTGTAGAGGAAGGCCAATTCATTTCTGGATGGATCTTATTGTTAGAAAGCTTGTCCTCATTTGGAGCTGAAATCTGCTTCTCTGCCTCTTCTGCCTCTTTCTCTTGGTCCCACTCTGGGTGGGGGGGTCTAGCAGAGCAAGTCCACCCCCCTTGTCTCTTGCTGAAGGGTTGCCTTCTAAAGACTAAACATACCCATTGCCTTGGACTGAGCTTCATCTCTGGAGCCCTTGCCATCTTCTCCCTCCCAGAACTAACCTGGGCTCTCCCCTGGGGGCAGGGTAGTGGAACTGCCAGCTCTCGTAAGGCTGCCTCACCCAGGGATGGAGGTCTGACCTTGGAGCCACAAGAGTTTGAACTGGAATCTGGGAGGACCCAGGTCGGCTGGGAGGCCATGGGCAAGCCCTTCCGCTCACTGGGCCTTAGCTTCCTCACCTGCCAGAATGAGAAGGTTGTTGAAGGGGCCCTGATCTTAGCTTTAAACCCTCATCCAGAACCTGTTCCACATGAGACCCTGGGCCGGGATCTGAGAAAGGTGCAAAGTAACAAGGCCGAATGGTGCTGGTCCCTTCCCAGATCCCGAAGCACTTTGTGCACATCATATCAATGGATCCTCCCCCAGGTCCCATGAGGCTGGTGGCTCAGTTGGGAGACTGAGGCTTGGTGAGGGTAAGTAATCAGCTAGTCAGTGACAGAGCTGGGGCTGTTGCCGCTTGCTCCTGCTCATCCTCAGTGGTCATAGAGGAAGGGCTAGAAGCAGGGTTAACCTCCTTATCTGGAAATAACCAGCTACATTCAGATCCCAGAAGGGCCCAGCCATGTCCATTGTATCTTAGAAGCCCAACAAAACAGACCTAAAATCTAATAAAGTAAAAGTGCAGCCCCAAAGGCTGTCACTTTCTCCTTGGTAACAGTATCAGTGCTGAAAGACGGCAGGCACCTGGCATCTGGCACCCTGCTCCCTGCTGCTTGACCCAGGGATGAATCATCCGATTACATAGGAGGGAGGAGGGGGAGGAAGGGGAAAGGAAGGAGGAAGGAAGAGGAGGAGAAGAAAGAGGAGGATAGATGAGAGGAAAGAGGAAGGAGGAAGAAGAAAAGGAGGGAAGAGGAAGAGGAAGAGAGAAAAGAGGAAGAAGAAAAAGGAGGAGGAAGAGGAAGAAGAGAAGAAAGAAGATGAGAGAAGAGGAAGAAAAGGGAGGAGGAGGAACAAGAAGAGGAAGAGAAAAAAAGAGGAAGAAGAGAAAAGCCAGAAGAGGAGAGGAAGGCAGAGGAAGAAGAGAATAAAGAAAAGGAAGATGCTCTAGCAAATTGCCTGAAGTACCAATATCTGTTATTTCCTGGAGACACTCATTGATTTCCCTCGTGGATTTCAAGGTCAGGAATCAAAAGACTGGGAAAGAGGAAGAGCCCAGCTCTCCCCTGCCCTCGGAGTGCTGTCCTAGGGAAGGGGGACCCTCCTTGCTGTGCCCCAAAAGGAAGATCCAGGAGCAGGAGAAGCTGCGGAGAAGCTGATTGGGGCCAGATGGCAGGAAAGCCTTCCTAAGGATGAAAGCTGTCCCAAGGTGACTGGAGCTGCCTTGGGAGGTGGTAAGTTCCCTGTCACCCGGTGTCTTTAAGCAGAGGCTGATGACCACTGTGAGGCAGAGGTGATCCTTTTTAAGCAGTCCAACCACTTGGATGCCAGGGAAGGGGAATGGGTGATAACTTAGGCTGGGCCTGGAATGATGGGCAGGACTGCGTGTCCTGGACTCCATGTAGCTAGACCTGGAAGAGGCCCAGAAGCTCCCCTCCAGCCCAGTCCAGTGTCCTCAACGTTCCAATGTAAGCTCTCCCCTCCCCATTGCCCACTGTCTTTCTGCTGCCTTGGATGAGCAGCCTCCTCCCAGTCTCTCTGCCTCTTCCACAAGACCCAGCTCAAGTCTCACCCTCCACTCGCGCCAATGTGCCTCTGCCAACTCCCTTCCATGACTCCCCAGCGTGGCAGACCCTGTGTTGGGCTTTATCTTTTCATGCGTGTAAAGGTTTGGAGCAGATGCTAATGGTGGCAGAGAAAGAGCTGCCCCATAGAGAGGGCACTGAGGACCAGAGCAAGGAGTCTGGAACAAGGGGCTGGGCCATCTGCGACAATGGCGGTCACGGAGCACTCTGGAGATGGCCAAGTCCTTGTGCATGTACGTATGTGTATGTATGTGCCTCCAGTCACACATGTGTGTCAGGCAATGCTCCCTCATCTGAGGCTAAAACACAGCTGTCAGATGTAGCCGTGTCCCTTCTCTATGAGCCAGTTTCCTCGTCTGTGAAAAGAGAAGGTTAGGCTTGGCAGGTCCCTCTGACACTAAACTCTGGGCCACTCCAGACACCGAAGGCATGCCTGCTTCCTTGGGTTTGCTGGCTTGTTTGTACCCCAGACAGGGACTGGTTTGTTGTCTGGTCTGGGCTGATCTGACTCCTCACTTCCCATCGAAGGATTAGCTCCCTGGCTTTAACCAGCAAGCCTTTTTCTCATCCTGTTTCTGCTCCTGTGGCCGGGGGTTATTCTTGTGCACCTTGCAATGTGTCGCTCTGCTCATCGGTCAAAGGAATCTCACAAAAGGGGAGGTCTAGCTCCCCTCCCCATCATTCAACAAACTCCAGTCCCTCTGTTGCCTCACGAAACAAACACAAAATGGTCGGTTTGGCTTTCAAAGCCCTTCCTAACTTGGCCCCTCCCCCCATCCCAGTCCCCTTACACTGACCCCTCCTGCCCCCATCCTCTTCCATCCAGTGACCCCAGCCTACTGCTTGTTCCTCCACAAGACACTCCGGCTCTCTGCTCCATGCATATTCTCTGACCATGCCATGCTTGGAAGGCTCTCCTTGCTCATCCTGGCAAGCGGGCTTCCCCAGCTTCCTACAGGTCCCAGTGAAAACCCCATCTCCTACAGGAAGCCCTCCTAGTCCCTCCTAATTCTAGGGCTGGTTGGCATTCCCAATTTCTCTTGTATGGAGCATGTCTGTACAGATTTTTGCCTTGTGGTCTCCTCCTTTAGACGGTGACTTCTTGAGGGCAGAGACTGGCTTTTACCTCATTTTGTATCCCCAGCACTCTTAGCACAGTGCCTGGCACACTGTAGGTGCTTAATAAATGTTCCTTGATTTGACTTGACCTGATTTATACCAGTTACTGATTCTTAATGTCCTTGGGTTCTTTAAATGCCCTTGGCCCCATTCTTTCCCCCTGTCTCTCTCTTACTCTTTTCTTTGTTTCTGCTGGTGCTTAACTTCATCAGGATGCTGAAGGATGCAGATTCACATGCTCTCTCTCCTTCTCTCTCTCTCTCCGTCTCTCTCTCTCTCTCTCTCCCTCTCCCTCTCTCTCTGTCTCTCTCTCTCTCTGTCTCTCTCTCTTTCTCTCTCTCTCTCTCTCTCTCCCTCTCCCCTCTCCTCTCCCTCTCTTTCTCCCCTCCGCTCTCTTTCCCTCCCCTCCCCTCCGCTCTCTTTCTCTCCCCTCCCCTCCGCTCTCTTTCCCTCTCCTCCCCTCCCCTCCCCTCTCCTCCCCTCCCCTCCCCTCCCCTCTCCTCTCCTCTCCTCTCTTCCTCTCTGTGTCTCTTTCTCTGTTTCTGTCTCCCTCCCTCCTACTCTCTTTCTCTCTCTTCCCTCTTCTCCTCCCCTTCTATCCTCCCTCCTTCCCTCTCTGCCTCTTCTTCTCTCTGGTTTTTGTGTATCTCTCTCTCTTTCTCTCCCTGTTTCTATTTCTCTCTCCCTATCTCTGTATCTCTGTCTCCTCTGTTCTCAGCCTTCTCTAGCCTTCTTCCTGAGGAAAACCTCTGGGAGGATTTTTAATTCCTCTCTAGAATAGAAAGTGGTTTCTTACGCATTGTCGGCCCCCTCCAACGTCCATTTCCGCTGGCCTGATTCTGGAACAATTGTTCACCATCCTTTCCTGTCTCAGCCAAAACAAAGAATGACCTTAACAATGACCAAATGCTGAGCATCTGGGGGACACTTACTAGTCTGCTCACCACCAGTTTTATCTGATTTTGCTTCCACCATTCCTCAGAAAAACCACTGGCTCTGGGTTCAAATCCCACCCCTGGTACTTTCTACCTGTGAGACCTGGGGAAAATCATCTCCTGTCTCTGGGGCATCCATTTCCTTATCTATAAAATGAAGGCATTAGGCTGAACTATCTGTAGATCCTTCGCCCTGGAGCTCCAGGATCCTACGGTCTTTGTGACCAGGCTGACCAGACTTCTGAAGATTCTCTGATTCCGATGCACCTCATTCCTCTGGAATTCCCCCAGGCACATGTTAAGATCATACTTGATTTGTGGCAGACACAAGAAGAGGGATAATGGCTGTTCATAGATCTTCTGCCAACATGGAGCATGTCATGACCCAGGAAGTCCAGACGGAAGGACGTCTCCATAGGCACTGACATCTTCCAGATGTTCCTATTTGCAGATATGATTGTATTTATTACAGAAAGCCCAAGAATATTATGGGATTTCTTTAGTGAGATCTATGATTAATAAGACTAAATTAGACTGACCATTCACATAGGAAAAACAAGCCGATGAAGGGTACCTATTGGAAAGGCCACAGCATGCCATTGGATGGGCAATCCATCAAATTAATCCATTACAACAGAGATAGTGGACAGATGCTGCAAGTGGGTGATGATCTGGGACCAGAAGCAGAGGGCTTTGCTCCAGCCAGTCATCTGGCCCCCTGACAGTCATCTTCAGGAGCTGGGATAGAAGGTAGTTCTGCCTTTCTGGTCTTCTCCTGATGGTCCCTCCTCCATTCCTTTGCCCCCTTTTCATTCCAAGAATGGTTTTGTCCATGGGTCCAGCCTTCAGGAGATTTTCCATGAGTTTCTACAGTCAGTTCTATATCTCTGTTGTGACTCTCCTGCTTAATTCCATGGCCGGTACCCAAGAAGACATTTCTCAGGTGACTGGGGGTGAGTTTTGATGTGATAGGTGACCTTGTGGGCTTTCCTTAATGTGCTCAAATGTTTTCACATGGTCTATACATTCAACCCAAGTCCACAGCCTCTTCTTTATCCTATCAGTTTTGGGAAATGCTTTCATAGTCCTTTGGCCACTTGGGTCAATCTGATCATGTCTGTTATTTTAGGAATGCTCCTCACCTTCCCAGGTTCTATGGATATCTATCCACCCTCATCACCAATTTGCGTGGCAATTCCTTTGGTGCTGAATAGCACCATCAAATTCAGTAAATGTCACCCTAGCTATTACAGCAGGCTTTGGTGACTCATGATTATGGAAGCAGCATGGGGAAAAGGAGACATAAGGCAGGAGGTCACCCTGGATTCCAAAAGCACTGGGTATGACCTCCATGTCAACTCCTTATGGGTCTGTTCCTGGACTCCAAGAACTGCACCCTTCCCGAGGTGATAGGAAAGAATGAAGGTGTGGAAGGCATTGCCATCCTCTATGGTGGGGCACAAGTGACCACCATGTTCTAGTAATTCTATAAAGTACATCTAAGAAAAATACCATTGTAGCCTTGGAAAGTTACATGCTGAATTTATTATGCATTTAAAACAAAGCAGGCGGCATGCAATAGAGACCTGAACTTTCATTTATAAGCATCTTCCTCCGTTATGCTGTGTCTATGGAAACGGTCATTTTATTTGGTCTTTGTTAAGTTCAAAATTTTAAAAAGAAAGTATAGGATTTGGAAGCCAGGGTGACAAAAATCACTCAGGTTTGGGATACATCAAAGTGAGCCTGAAATTTCTCAGAGAAGTGGGGACAGTGGATCTCATGGCTCTGGTTATTGGGCAGTCCTTATCTGCTGTCTCTCAGGACAGCATTAGCACCAACTGGAGCTAGTTCCCTCCTACTCAAGGTGCCAACAGGACCCTGCAAATGCCAAGCAGGGACCCAGCCCTTGCCCTCTTTGCACATCCGAAAAGTCTATTTAGAAGCCCATGGGAGAACAAGAGGCAAGTGGTGTCTGGGAACGTCACAGGAGCCCTAATTCTGCAGCCTCAGACATGACTTTAGTGATTCTCTAAGATGGGGAGAATGGAGGGAGAGGGTGAGGCAAAAGGAAGCAGAGGACAGGAGAGACTCACCTCATGAGTGGGATATGGGACATAGCCAAGGAACACACTGCTGAATCAAAGACTCATCCTGTAAAAGGGGCCCTGAATTCACTGAAAATCCACCAGGTCAAAAATCATCTATAGTTTGTACCCAAGTATTTCCAAACCCATTCCTACTTAGTTCCAGAAAGCTGATCCTGAGGCTTCCTCATTAACTTCCTGCTTCATCGAAAGATCCTAGACTTAGGGGAGCCTTGTGGCTTCAGGACAGTTGCCCACTGGCATGTGAGTGTTCATAAAAACAGGCTGCCTGGTGCCTAGTGGGGATGGGACCCATGCGTGTGTATTCTGGTGATTAGGAGCCATTCCTCGAGCCTGGTCTGAATCACAATCAAAGAGAGTCAATCAGAAGTCTGGCCAGGTCAAGACAATACCCCCTAGAATCTGCAACCCTGAGAGGTGAGGCAGGAGTCGGAGCTCAGAGCAGAAGATCTAAAGCTGGGGAAGCAGCCTGGAGCCTGGAGGGAAGCAAAGGGTATCCGTGAAGGTTTGTGAGACAATTTCTTTTCTGGCAGCAGCCTGCTTCCTTCACTGGCTTCCTCAGCATTGCCACAGGGCCGAGCCCAAGTAGCCTTTGGGACAGAGGACTGGTTTGATTTTGTCTGTGAAAGGTCAGAGGCATTGTCTGTGTTGAGCGTGGGATGATCTAGCAAAGACTGAATGGCCTGATAAAAATACCATGCACGTCTGGATGTCTCCCAAGGTAATCTCTCAGAGGGCTATAAGGGAAGGAGGGGGTCTCCAGGGAGACTATGAAATTCTTCTTACTGAGGATGGAATGCTGGGAAAGCATAAGTCTGGCTTATTGGAGGGGAGGGACCTATGGGCTAGGATTCAGGAGACTAGGATTCAGCCCAGACCCTCAATCCCCAGGTGACCATGGGCAAGTCCTGCCCCTCTCCCAGCCTAGATCACCTCCTCTGTACAATGTGGAGGTGGGGGAGGGGGCTGGTAGAAGGGAGGTGGACTAGATTTCTCAGGTCCCTTCCAGCTCTAACTTTCTATGTTTCTTGTCCAAGTTTTTTTTTTTCCAAAATTAAGAATGAACTTTCACCTTCTGTGTTGACAGTAGAGACACCAGAATGTGAACTATTCTCTTAAAATGTGTAGAGAGGTGAAGTCAGGATGGCAGAGTACAGGCAACAACCCAGCTGAATTCTCCCAACATTCCCCTACAAACAATTTCAAAATAACTTCTAAAATCAAATTTTGGAGTGGCAGAGCCAACAAAAAGTTGAGGTGAGAGATTTTTCCAGCTTAAGAAAACTGAAGAGGTCAGCAGAAATCTATGACATGGGGGTGGAGGTCTGTCCAGAGCCCACACATGAAGCCACAACAGCAGCAGCAGCAGCAGCACCACCACCAGCAGCAGCAGCACCACCACCACCACCAGCAGCAGCAGTAGCAGCACCACCACTAGCAGCAGCACCACCACCACCAGCAGCAGCAGCTCTGGGAGCTCTCAGCCCACAGATAGTAAAGGGATCAGAATAGTAGTCAGAAAGAGATTACAGAGGACCCTATGATGACACTGGGGGCACCTGGTGCTAAGTGGCAACTCTATTGCCCATACCTAGTTCTGGGTTCCAGTTCCAGGGTAGAGAGAAACACTTGTGGTCAGTCACAAGGGATCAGGGACTTGGTCATACTTCCAAGGCCAAGAAAAGTGCTAGAGCTTGTGGCTACAGGAGAACAGAGGCCCTATCTTGGTGAAGACCAGAGTGTAGATCAGGAGAGCAGTGGCCATACATCTCTTCATGTCACATCACCTCGATGTGGACCAACCACACTGGGAGCCAGGTGGAACAGAAGTAGTGCCCTGAATCAGTAAGCTGTGGCATTTACCAGACTTCTCAACCCACAAATGCCAAAGATAACAGAGCAGGTTAGTGGGAAAAGCTGCTGGAGCAGAGTGAAAGGAGGTTGTGGTTGGCCACCACCCCAGGGGCAGCAGAGGTGGTGCAGATCTGAGGCTGCTTCCAGAGCTACAGCTGCAGTTGCCTCTGGCCGAGGCCCACCTGATGGGAGAAATTAAGTGGTGGATTAGAGCAGGAGTGCAGAGCCTACTTAGATCTGAGTTGTGGTCCAGGTTGGCAGTTCTTGGGGGAGGAGGAGTGCTGGTGTGGCAGAGCTTGCTGTGTAGAAGTAGCTCTGAAAATAGCAGTGCAGCCCCTCAAGCTTGGGATAAAGTACTCTCTACTCTACAAACAGTCCTACCCTGACAAAAATCTCAAGGGTCAAGTAGTCGGCTGGGAACATGAACAGGCAGCGAAAACAGTCTCAGATTCAGACACAGACTTTGGAATCTTTTTTTGGTGGCAAAGAAGACCAAAACATACAGCCAGAAGAAGTCAACAGAGTCAAAGAGCCTACATCAAAAGCCTCCAAGAAAAATATGAATTGGTCTCAGGCCATGGAAGAGCTCAAAAAGGATTTGGAAAAAGCAAGTTAGAGAAGTAGAGGAAAAATTGGGAAGAGAAATGAGAGTGATGTGAGAAAACCATGAAAAACAAGTCAATGACTTGCCAAAGGAGACCCCAAAAATACTGAAGAAAATAGCACCTTAAAAAATAGACTAACCCAAATGGCAAAAGAGCTCCAAAAAGCCAATGAGGAGAAGAATGCCTTGAAAGGCAGAATTAGCCAAATGGAAGAGGAGGTCCAAAAGACCACTGAAGAAAATACTACCTTAAAAATTAGATTGGAGCAAGTCAAAGCTAGTGACTTTATGAGAAATCAAGAAATTATAAAACAGAACCAAAGAAATGAAAAAATGGAAGACAATGTGAACTATGTCATTGGAAAAACCACTGACCTGGAAAATAGATCCAGGAGAGATAATTTTAAAATTATTGGACTACCTGAAAGCCATGATCAAAAAAGGAGCCTAGATAGCATCTTTCAAGAAATTATCAAGGAGAACTGCCCTGATATTCTAGAGCCAGAGGGTAAAATAGAAATTGAAAGAATCCACCAATCACCTCCTGAAAAAGATCCCAAAAAGAAAACTCCTAGGAATATTGTTGCCAAATTCCAGAGCTCCCAGATCAAGGAGAAAATATTGCAAGCAGTCAGAAAGAAACAATTTGAGTATTGTGGAAACACAATCAGGATAGCACAAGATCTAGCAGCTTCTACATTAAGGGATCAAGGGGCTTGAAATATGATACTCTGGAGTTCAATGGAGCTAGGATTAAAACCAAGAATCACCTACCCAGCAAAACTGAGTATAATGCTCCAAGGCAAAATATGGATTTTCAATAAAATAGAGGACTTTCAAGTTTTCTCAGTGAAAAGACCAGAGCTGAATAGAAAATTTGACTTTCAAACACAAGAATCAAGAGAAGCATGAAAAGGTAAACAAAAAAGAGAAATAAGGGATTTATTAAAGTTGAACTCTTATGTTTACATTCGTACATGGAAAGATGATGTGCGTAATTCATGAGACCTCAGTATTAGGGTAGCTGAAGGGAATATACATACATACGTACATACATACATACATATATATGTATGTATGTATGTATATATAGACAGAGGGCACAGGGTGAGTTGAATATGAAGGGATGATATCTAAAAATTTAAAATCAAATTAAGGGATGAGAGAGGAATATATTGAGAGAGGGAGAAAGGGAGAGATAGAACAGGGTAAATTATCTCACATGAAAATGGCAAGAAAAAGCAGTTCATTGGAAGGGAAGAGGGGGCAGGTGAGGGGGAGTGACTGAATCTTACTCTCATCGGATTTGACTTGAGGAGGAAAACATCCTCAACATTCTAGACCCAGAGGGTAAAATAGAAATTGAAAGAATTCACTGGCCACTTTCTGAAAGGGATCCAAAAATGAAAACTCCCAGGAATATAATAGCTAAATTCTATAACTCCAAGGTCAAGGAGAAAATATTGCAAGAAGCTAGAAAGAAATAATTTCAATACTGCACAGTCACAGTAAGGATGCCACATGATTTAGCAGCATCCATGTTAAAGAAGCAGAGAGCTTGGAATATGATATTTCAGAAGGCAAAGGAGCGAGGATTACAACTGAGAATAATGTACCCAGCAAGACTGAGTATAAACCTTCAGGGTAAAAAAAGATATTTAATGAAATAGAGGACTTTCAAGCATTCCTGATGCTCCCCAAGAGATCAAATAAAAAGGAAAATGACCTATATGTACAAAAATATTTATAGCATTCCTGATGAATAGAAAATTGAGCATTCAAACCCAAGACTCAAGAGAAACATAAAAAGATAAAGATAAAAGAGTAATCATAAAGGACACCATAAAGTTAAACTGTTTATCTTCCTATAGGGGAAGATACATGTAACTCTTAAGAAATTTATCATTATTAGGACAGTTAGAAGGAAACTACATGGTGTCATAGACAAAGGGCATAAGTCCATTATGTTGGGGTGATCTAAAAAAATGAAGGGGTGAGTAAGACAGATGTACTGGGAGAAGGGGGAAGGGAAAGGCAGAATGGAGAAAATTTTATCACATAAAAAAGGTGTGCAAGGAAGAACTTTTATAGTGAAGGGGAAAAGTGTGGGGGGGGGGGCGGAGCAGGCAATGCCTGACCCTCACTCATTGGAATTGGTTCAAAAAAGGAAGAACTTATATCCACTGTTGGGTATAGAAATCTACCTTACCCAATTGGGAAATAAGAGGGGAAGGGGATAAGAGATATAGGGGGTGGAAATGATGAAAAGTAGGGTTAGTTAAGGGGGGCAGTGATCAGGAAAAAGAGAGAGAGAGACAGAGAGAGAGAGGGAGAGAGTGAGAGAGAGAGTGAGAGAGAGAGAGAGAGAGAGAGAGACAGAGAGAGAGAGAGAGGAAGAGAGAGAGAGAGAGAGAGAAAGAGAGGAAGAGAGAGAGAGGGGGGGGAGAGAGAGAGAGAGAAGGAAAAACAGAACGTATTATGCTTCAACTAAGGTAATAAAGGCAGGGGTAGTAACCATGATCTCACATAAAGCAAAAGCAAAAATAGATCTAATTAAAAGAGATAATCAGGGAAATTACATTTTGCTAAAAAGTACCATCAACAATGAAATAATATTCTAAAAAATTAAGGGTAAATTTCTCCGATAAAAGCCTCAATTCTAAAACATATGGGGAACTGAATCAGGCTTTTAAAAATAAGAGCCATTCCTCAATTGATAAATGATCAAAGGATATGAATGACTTTAAGAAGAAGAAATCAAAGCTATTTATACTCATTTAAAAAAATACTCTAAATTACTATTGATTAGAGAAATGCAAATCAAAACAACTCTGAAATACCACCTCACACCTATCAGAAATGACAAATACCAGAGAGAACAAGGGAAAATAGATAGATTAACAAGCTGCTGGGGTTGTGAACTACTGTAATCATTCTGGAGAACAATTTGGATCTATGCCCATAGGACTATCAAATAGCGCACACCCTTTGACATAGCAATACCCCCAAGAGATCAAATAAAAGGAAAAGGACCTATATGTATAAAAATTTTTAACAGCTCTTTTTGTGGTGGCAAAGAATTGGAAATTGAGGAGATGCCCATCAATTGGGGAATGGCTGAATAAGTTGTGGTATATGACTGTGGTGGAATACTATTGTGCTGTAAGAAATTATGAGGGGGATAGTTTCAGAAAAAAAAAAAAACATGGCAAGGCCTATATGAACTGATGCAAAGTGAAGTGAGAAGAACCAGGAGATCACTGTGCATAGTAATAGCAATGTTGTAATGATGATCAACTGAGAAAGACTTGGCTACTCTGATCAAAACAATGGTTCAAGACGATTCCAAAGGACTCATCCACCTGATGAGAAAGAACTGAGAAACTCTGAATGCAAATGGAAGTCTAATATTCTTTCTTTTGTGCTTTTTTGTGATATGGCTAATATGCAAATGTTTTGTGTGATTTCACATGTATAATTGATATCATTTTTGCTTGCCTTCTCAGTGGGTGAGGGAGAGGTGGAAAGAAGGGAAAGGATATAGAATTCAAAGTTTAAAAAAGAAGAATAGTTAAAACAAATAATAAATTAAAAGAAAAATCAGGGAAAAACTATTGAAAAGCCTTTACACTCTTAAAAAATTATTGAGGAGCTGAAAGAATTTTTGTTTATGTGGGTCATATTTATCAGTATTTACTGCATTATAAATTAAAATGGATAATTTTAAAAGAAAATTAGAGCGTGTAAAGACCACAGAAGGCAATAGCAATCAGACTGAAGAGCATCCTTGGGTCACAATGGGGGTGTAGCTCTCAGAGGCTAATTATCAGCCAGCTTTAGCCAGCTCCTTTTAGGCATGCCTGCATCTTAATCAGGAGTTCTACCAGTTAAAGTCACTGGTCCACGGAGAAGCTTGTTGTCATATTCAGAATTATAGTGACAGCACCAGTAAAGTTTAGGGACCAGGGAGCTTGGGACCATCCCCTGGAGGGCATTGCTTCTTCAGACTCTCTGGATAAGCTGGTGCAACTGTATGATTGCCCAGATCCCCACTGTTTCCAACATTTTATGGTTCTAAATCTTGGGAATGAATCCTCAGGAATTGAGCCTCCAGGGACTGGACCTGGCTATAAGTAACCAAGTCATGGTATTCATTACAATGAGACCATATAGACTCCTCATGCCTCCAGTATCGACCGTGCAGGAGACACTTGGGTAGAGCCTTTCCTCCATTGAGATGGGAGCTCCCTCCATTGAGATTCTAACCCCACCCTGTCTTCCCATCCTCTGAGATGTGTCTCCTCTCCATCCATGCCCTGCCTGCCACTATTGGGATCTCCCCAATGTTTGGAAGCTGCCTCCTTTTTCTTTCAGGATCTTTTGAGCACCAAGTCCCAGTTGACTTGTATCCATACGTTGCCCAGCATTCTTAACCCTTGGCTATTCCACCAGCTTGGTGTCCTAGAAAGAGCCTTTGATTTAGGATCCGAAGGCCTAAGCTCGATTCCATGTTCTTGCCACTTCAGACCTGTGTGACTCTAGGACAGTCATTTTACGTCTCTGGGACTTGGCTTCCTCCTCTGTGTTAGACTAGATGAGCTTGGTGGTCCTTTCCAATTCCAGCTCCTATGATGCTTTCCCCTAATCATACATGTTTCCAGTATCTTTGCTATAGCTTTCCACCCTTATTCTCAGACAGATGAACTGGGTCTCTAAAAAATCCCTCTGGCTTGAGTCTTCATGCTGTTGATGAAGATAATGAGGAGGCTCATACTGATGTTATAAATGAACATTTATCTGGCACTTTCAGGTTTGCAGATTATTATTTTACTTGCTAAATCTTTAGGTAGCATCTGGCTTTGTTTAGTTTCTATCTCTTATCTTACATGATCCAAGCTCCTTTGAAAGGACCAAGATGACAAGAAATGGAGCATAGATCAGTTTATCACACTCCCCAGAGAATACAGAAAGGACTTGTTGGAGCTCATAGACAACCAAACGACCCCCTCCCATCTCCTCCTTCCCTACGGACCTAGGGGACAATAGAGCAAGACTTAGAGCTCCTCCTTCCCCTCCCCCACTTGCTCTCTTGGAGTAGCTAGAGCATCAGATGTTTCCCCGGAGTCCACATGACTCACAGCATCAAGGATGGGTTCAGGTCTGGGTTTGTCCTTCCACCTGGTCCAGGAACTGCTTCCTTTGTGCTGCTGCTGCTGGCTTGTGTTTTTTGGCAATTCTGGCTTAGGGTCCTTAACCCTTCAGTGGAGACACACAATGTCTGCAATTGGCAAAGACTTCAGGAGCTTCCAGATCTGGGTGATCTTCCCAAGGCAACATATATTTCTATCACTCCTGCTTCTGCAGCCTCTGGAAGAAAGGAGTCAAACTCTTTCAGGGCTAGACAACCCCTGTCCACATCTTGTTCTTCAGGCTGACCCTCCTACCCACCTGGTACAGAAAAGCATGGCTCAGATGACCAGGAAGAAGCTCTTCCTTTTCAGTCGAAGTGCCCTAGCCTCCCTCCTGGCCAATTTAGGGCAAGTGGATCAGACCCATCCTTCTTTACCTCAAGGCACAGACAGTGTTCCGTTGGGATCAGCACCTCTCACTAGATCACTGAACCACAGTCCCAGAGCCTTAGGGTTGATAGGGATCTCAGGGGCCACCTAGTCTTAGCTCATACTTGAAAAGGATGCCCCCCATACCACACCCAAGAAATGGTCCTCTAGCCTCTGCTTGGAGACTGCCAAGAAGGTGGAACCATCCCCTCCAAGGACAGCCCCTTCCACTCTGGGACAGCTCTTGGGGTCAGGATGTTTTTCCTGATGTTTCATCTGAATTTTTCTTTTCGTGACTCACCCTGTTGTGGTGGTTCTGGCCTCATAGCCCAGACAGAATCATCCTACTCCCTCTTCCCCTGATGGATCTTCAGAGAACTGAAGACAGTTGACATGTCTTCATGTCATGACGTGACATAAAATTCCTAGTTCCTTCAAGGGACTTGCATGTAGCCTGGACTCCAGACCCTTCACTCCATCCCGGATGCCTTCTTCTGGATATTCTAGAGCTCCCAGGACAAACATCAGCACTCAGAACTGGACATGAGTCCAGATGTGGAAAGACTACAGCAGAGGATGGAGGGATGGCCATCTCCTTACTTCTAGGAGCTCTGCTTCTCTGGATTCTGGCTAAAGTCACATTGGTCTGGCATAGTGAGAGCTATCCTTAAAACCAGGAAGACCTGGGTTCAATTCCTCCCTCTGACATACATGAGCTGTGTGGCCCTGGGCAAGTCACTTGACCCCTCATTGTCTCAAGAAACTCTTAAGTTTCAGAGCAGGTACCAGATTGCATCGGTAGAGTTTCCTCATTGGGAATTTCCCTGTTTGACAATGTGGTCACAGGTCTTGTTTAAAAAAAAGTTACAAGTTACTGCTTTTTCATGTGGGGAAAGTGAGTCTCTGATTTCCCTCCTCACCCCTTTATGGCTTCCTTTCATGTCTTTCCCCATTAGATCATAAGCTCCTTGAGGGCAGAGCCCGTCATTTCTTATATTTGTATCCCCAATGCTTAGTAGGGTGTCTGGCACACAGTAGGCGCTTGATATTGACTTCCATCAGCCACAGCTCCTCAGCGGCAGAGCTCAGCCCTTCTGGCTTCCAACCCAGTCCTCCTCCTGCTGCCCGCCTTCATTAAATGAATTCCTCGGAAGAAGGAGCATGGCATTTGCAAGAACACTTCAGCGATCATTTTTATGAGTTTATCTTACTCAGTCCTCTTGAGCCAAGTAAATAGTTTTATCCCCACTTCTAACAGGAAGTGGCGATTAATGAGCCGGCTCCACAGCCAGCAGTACAGTAGCAGTAATGCAGTCAGAACTTGGATCCCTTCGCCTCTCGTTAGGGCAGGGCTGTCCTGGAAGCATCATTTCAAGGCTCTGCCCATCAGTAACAAAGACATTTAGGCCAGTAAGTGGCATGGTGAGAGGCGTGCTCTCCTGAGGGTCCAGGGAAATGGGTCCACTTGGTCAAGTTGCATCTCACCTCCCTGGGCTTTAGCTGCCTAACTGAAGAATCTGAGACAGAGGGCATTTCAGAGGCTCTCTTGACCAACTCTATGAAACTCCGACAGCCCCAACAGACAACGAGTCATCCAGGCTTTGCTTCAGGACCTCTAGTAAGGGAGAACCCAGGACCTCCTGCGGCAACAGTGCCTGCCTCTTCTGGACTGTTCTCCTGGCTAGAGGATTTTCCCTTATATCTCACCCAAATCTACCTCTTGGCAGCTTGCACCCATTATTTTTAGAGCTAGTACCCTCTGGGAGCCAGGAGAAAAGGTAGATCTCATCCCTCCCCCATCCCAGGACTTGAAAGAGGCCCCCAGTCCTTCTCTTCACTTTCATGGTCCATTTCCTCCAGACTCTCTCTGGCGTTTCAGTCTATCCACCACCCCCACCTCCCCACCGCACTCACACACACAAAATCATCTTCCAATTGTTTTTTTAAGATGAGCTTTGGTGCAGTCAAGGTCCAGCCTCTTCCATCTTGGTCCTGGGAAGCTAATGTTTGGGATGTAAGTATAAGTCTTTGCATTCATTAATTTTGTCCCCTTGGTCATCTTCAGTGACACGCCCTTCTCCCCAGAGTCTACAGATGCCTTTAAAAAATCAAAGTACAGACACTGATTTTTGTTGTTCAGCCATGTCCAACTCTTTTTGACCCCATTTGGGGTTTTCTTGGCAAAAGTGGTCTGCCATTTCCACCTCTAGGTCATTTTACAGAGGGGGAGATGAGGCAAATAGGGTTTGGTGCCTTGACCAAGGTCACACAGCTAATAAGTGTGTGAGGCTGGACTGGGGCTCAGAAAGAGGAATCTTCCTGACTCCAGGCCTGGTGCTTTGTGCACTGTGGCACCACTCACTTCCCCTATAGATAATAATATCTTTAGACAACTCCCACTTTTCATTCTCCTTGGAATTTTTTTCTTTTTGTATCTTCAGAATTTTCCTCTTCAGAGCTGCCCCCTTTTCCCTCCCTCCTTCCTTCCTTCCACCTTCCTTCCTTCCTTCCTTCCTCCCTCCCTCCTTCTTTCCCTCCCTCCTTCCTCTCCCTCTTTCCACATGGGGAATCATACCCTTACACATGGGTGTTCTGCTCAAAGAAATATAAGTTTTGATCACTGAGACCTCACAAGGTATCTTGGCATTCGGGAGCAAGATTTTTTTCTTTCCCTATGCTATCATTTTTAAAAAACTGGGACAACTAACTCTTTTGTCCCAAGTAGTTTCATTTTTTGTTGTTTGTCCTTCATTCTTGAAGAGGACCATGACATCATGGAGATGGTGACATGACTTGCAATTGACTGTGATTTAAGTGAAGGAGGGCTGTACAAAGGCACCAGCCTCACTTTCTCCTCCAGAGCCATCTGAGTCCAGTGGCCAGATATCAATCAGGATGACTGGAGATGACCCAGGATATAGTGGGGATCCTTGGACTTTTTAAGCTGAGGTCTTTCCCAGGTCTCAGTTGGACTGAGGCAACACCCATTCAGCGACTAAGGCTAGGTATGAAATGAGGCAAAGAATGTATTCAGTCAAAGGGCTGCACTTGAGGACCTAGAGGGCCACATGTGGCCTAGAGGTCACGTGTTCCCCCCCCCCCCCCGATCTAGAGTCTACCAAGGGTGGATACATTCCTAACACATTCTGTGAACCATCCATCTGTTATCTCTTAGTCCCCTTTTCTTTGTGGGAGGGGTGAGAACATCACAGCTTTGGAGTCAGGGAACCCAGCCTAAGATCCCAGCTCTCCCAGTCTGTTTGCCCTTAGACAAGTCACAAATCCAGCAGTTCACAGCAGCAGGGTATGGTCCAATAGGAACAGAACATTATGGGGTAGATGGATGTTAGGATTGGGCATTGGCAAAGGGAGTTTACATCTGGGCTGCGTCAGCAGTCCCAGGCACACACAAAACAGGAGCAAGGCACACGACACTTCAAAGCCTTGAAACTGTGAGTCTGTTGCAGAGATCCCACCGACCTTCACAATCCGATGGCCATGTAGAAATGTGGACTTATTCACCCAAGTGCATGTCGTCAACTGGACAACAGACATTTTTCATCCAATTGGGTTTTCTCATGTGGATGGCTAGGTCAGTCTTTTCTGAGTAACTATGGACTCATTGGGGGGTCTCCGTAGTCTTCTGGGGCTCAATTCAGTAAGCACAGGAGCATCTGGAGAACTTTTCCATCTCTGGAGAATCCCTTCCACATGTGAACTGGCCCAGAACATCCTCCATGCCCCAGGAGAGCAGCTTTGGTGGTCATGCTTCCATGTCTGGTACTTGCTTAGTGCTGAAGTATGGGATCTCCATTAGTATTTCCTTCCAAGGAGACCAGATCCTAATGTTCACCCCATGTGGCATTGTGACTCTTGCCATTCTTACAGAGGAGATTCTTGGCTGATAATCAACCACCCCCCCAAAAAAATCCAAAAGGACAGAAGGTCCAGAAGGACATCAGACCTGGGTCAATGCAAGACAAGACAGCCCAGCTCCATGTCTCATGACAGACTCCCCTATGGATTCCACATCAGGTCTCTGTGGAAAAGCTGACTTCAAACTGAAGCATCTCTAAGAATTCTGGCACCACTGTGGGGGCAGGCATCCCCTGCTGCTCCTGGCAAGCTTCTCTGGTCCACTTCTATCTTGATCACATGCCCCTTTCTGGTTGCCTGAGTCATTTGAAAAGGGAGATAGACTTTTCTTGTGTCATAGAAATCTTGGTGTGGCCATTGATTCTAGCCTTTCTTAGGGGTGGCTCTGTTAAAAAATATCTCCTGAGGTCTCTGTTTAAGCTGTCTGAGGGATGTCAGCACATAGATAGGTCTGTGAAAGCAAACCTCCCTGCTGGGTGGGTGCTGCCGGCCACCTGGACAGAGGTGAGGCTTGTTTTCTTGGCAAGTCCAGCAGCTAAATAGGGACCTCTTCAGGGCTCTAACCAATGCTCTGCCTTTCCAAATAGTGACTGTAATGAGTCCTCAGTGCATGGACCATCCTGAGGGCCATGGTGAGAATAAAACCCATCTCCCTGTGGACAAAACTAGAAAAGAGAGCTTAAAAACCCTGCAAACCCTGAGTGGGTCCAGACAAACAAATTACTCACTGTGCATGTTGTAAGTACCTCAAAGGTGACCTGGGTTTTCCCCCTGCTTTCCTTATTCCCACACCAGGTACAATTTTCTAGGATTCTGGGATCTAGGATTCGAGATCACAGGGACTTTGGTGAAGTAGGTTGTGGTGGGGGAATATTGATTCCACACTGGGAATGCCCTGCAGTATGTACCAAGGGACCAATGAGGAGCATCTGAATATGTGACCAGAGTTCAGTCCATCCTCTGCTGTCCTCACTGGCTTCCATCTTCCTGCCTTTGTCACACCATTCCCCCACATGCGACACACTCTTCCTCCTCTTCCTCTCCCTCCTTGTCTCCCTCTCCCTCCTCCCCACCCTCTTCCTCCTTCTCCTCCTCTCCCCTTCCCCTCCTCCTTTTCCTCCTCCTCCTCCCCCCTCCTTTCCTCCTTTTCCTCCCCCCCTCCTCCTCCCTGTCTCCTCCTTTTTCTCAAGACCAATCACATCCATCTTTTATGTGATTCAGACCCTGGTTCCTGCTGTCCCATGCTCCTGCCTTCTACTGCTAGTGAGGAAGTGGCTTCCAGCCCAGAACAATTTTTGCCTTTGGTTTCTGGGGCTGGGGATGGAATGGGAGGGGATATGGGCAGTCGTTCTTCAACATTTTGCTTTTTTGTTGCCTCTGGCCGCCCCCTCCTCCTTGACACTCTCTCCTCTAATTTTGGGGGCTGCTCTCTTGGTTCTCCTCCTCCCTGTAGGGGCGCCCCTCCCCCATCTGCTCTTCATCCAGACCACTCCCACTGACCACTTGTGCCTCCCCAGGCTCTCCCTTGGGTCTGCTTCTCTTTTCTCCCGTATTCTCTCCCTCCCTGATCTGATCAGCTCTCCTGAGTTCACTTGTTCTCTCCATACAGATGATTCCCAGGTCTATTGGTCCAGCCTTAACCTCTGCCTTCTGACTATCCAGCAAACATCCGCCCTCCCCGAGTCATCTTTCTTCCCACCCTCCTCCCCTCCCAAACCTCCAAACTGTCACCATCCTCCCAGACACCGATGACAACCTGAGGATCCCCTTCCACGGTCCTCTTGCACTCACTACATGGCCACATGTTGCCAGATCTTACCATTTTCCCCACATTGCTTGCATATGCCCCTTTCTTTCCTCGGCTTGGCCCCCACCCTGGTGCAGGTCCCAATTACCTCATGCCTGGATTACTGGCATAGCCGGGGGGGGGGGGGGGAGTCTGCCTGCCTCTGGTCTCTTCCCCCGAAGCCCAGCCTCCATTCAGCTCTCAAAGGGATTTCCCTAAAGTGCAGATCTGATCGTGTCACCCCCTACTCAAGAAACTCCAGTGGCTCCCTATGGCCTCCAGGAGCAAATGCAAAATGCTCAGATGCTCAGTTTGGCCTTCAGAGCTTTCCACAATCTAGACCCTTCTTGCCTTCTCAGTTTTCTCACACTTTACTCTCTGGTTGGAGGATTTCACAACCCTGTGACTTTGCGCTGGCTGTTCCTGTGCCTAGAATGAGCTTCTCCCCCCTCCCCTGGCCAGCCTCCAACTCTGGGAATCCCTGGCCTCCTGTGAGGCTCAGCTCAAATGTACCTTCTCCGGGCCTCTTGTAACAGCCCTTTGCTACTGTCTAAGGCACTGAATATGTAACACATATTACCTACATTTGGGTCTCTCTCCCTCCCCACCCCCAACACATGCCTGACTGTGAGCTCCTGGAGGACAGGGAACCTTACCTTAGCTAACAGGCACTAACAAAGTGCCTTTTCTGAGGCAGGCACCATGTTGGCTTCTGGGGACATAAACATACAAGTGAGACTTACTTTTGGAGAGCTTATATTCTACAAGCCAGTACCTACTATGTGCCAGGAGCTGTTCAGAGAGCTTCCATTCCACAAGTCAACCAGCATCTACTATGTGCCAGGAGCTGTTCAGAGAGCTTCCATTCTACAAGTCAACCAGCACCTACTGTGTGCCAGGCCCTATGCTAAGTTCTAGGGATGCAGAGAAAGGCAAACATACAGTCCCTGCCCTCGAGAAGCTCCCAGCTTGTATGTACAAGATGCACACAGTACAAACGGAAGGTGGCCCCCCCTTGAATGCAGGGCCTGGGAAAGGGGTCTTGCAGGGGGCAGACCACATACTCATAGACAGATACATAGCAGCGCCTCTGAATTTGTAGACTGTCCCTCTGGCCACTTTGTAGAGGATGCAGTGGAGGAGACCAGGGAGGAGGTTCTTGCATTAGCCAAAGAGGGAATAGGAATGGGGACTGAATGAGGAGTCTGGTAAAGGTTTGTTCCTGAATGAAGGACAGGATAGATTTGGGCAGACAGATCTGCACTGAAGCCTGGGCCTGGCATTCGCCTGGTCTAGGAGGAAGGCCTCAGGGCAGCCGAGGCCGCTGTGCAGATGGCGTTGGTATTTGGAACACAAGCAGCTCTGCAGGTATATTTAAACCCCAGGCAATCTGCTGTCACATTAGGAGAATTACACAGCCCACTTTGATATTAGCAGGAATGACTCTTCCCTTCCCAGGTCCTCACTGCCAGGTTCATTCAGGAGACAGGTGACAGAGATCTGTTCTTCTTCGTCAGCCCATAAACAGCTTCATTTTCAGACCTGTCGCACTCTCACCCTTTCAGGATGTCCACCTAGATGGACGTGCTGCCCCCTTGCTGCCCAGGCCCCCAGAATGCCAGCCACAAACATATTTGCTGCACCAAAGCGAGCTCAGTACATTTGAATAGAAGGCAGCCCTGAGATGTATTAGCTGTTCTAACCCACAAATTGCTCTAAGCTCACAAGCCATTTTTTTCTAAGTAAAAACAGCAAGAACATGAGGAAGATAATGCCTCACTTTATATAATACGGCATCTTCTCTTTCTGGGAGGCTCTCGTCTGGACTCTGAGAGGGGGCGCTGTATTTGCCAAGAAAGTGAAAATGAAAAGACAGTTTGGTTCTCTGGCACCATGCTCTCCCAGCAAGTCAGCCTGGGGGACAGGGCAAGGTCCTGAGGACCTTCCCGTCTGAGGCTGCTTAGTCCAAGTATTCCCCGTGGGAGCCTTTCATCTCTCCTGCTTTCCATAACCATGACGGTGAACATGAGTCCTAGCCAGTCATCCCCAAACTGCATGCTGCTACCAAGGGGCAGAATGTGGATGGTTGTGCCAATTCACCACAGCATCAGGAAAAGCAACTCAAGGGACATGGTGGGAAGAGACCACCAACAGAATCACAGACCACAGTCAGTAAAGGTCGAGGGGGTTCCGGTGAATGAAATTTGGAAAGAACATATTACTCTGAAATGACTGCACCGAGTCTTCCTGATGCTGCCTGGTGTGCTGAGTTACTTTCTGAAGTAGTGTGACCTTTAGCATGAAGAGTTTAAAGAGAAGAAATGAGATCTTGGCAAACTTTGTAGATCCCTGAGTGAATTAGGGTAAATGGGCTTGCTGCTGGGTACGTAGAATGTAAGGAAATGGAGCCAGATTCCGCTTGGCAGCTGTTGGCAATGGGAGCTTTGATGTGCATCTTAAAGACCAGTGTCTTTGGAAAGTTCTAGGGTGATTTTCAGTCTGTCTACATGGAGCTAACTTGGGGAAGCACCAGTAGGGCCAGCATGGTTAGCCAGCTTCAGCATGGCACTGCCTGCAGAGCCCCTGGAAGAGTGGCACTGACCTCTCATAAAATCTCAAAGTCACGGGTTTGTAGAGCTGGCAAGGACGTCCGAGGCCCGGGTCTGAGCCTCACCTGAGCAGGAATCATCTTTACAGCCTCCCCAATAGGTGGCAACAAAGGATCTATTGAAGACCTACATCGATGGGCAGCAACGGTACTTTTGGACAGCTCCACCCCCACTTAAAGTAACTAGTGATGTAACACCCTGACGTCTTTATCTCGTAAGAATACCTCTTTTGAGAAATTAAGCCACATCTACCTTAAAGAGGTGACCACACCACCATTGACTCAATCAACCAAAAGCTATTTCAGCTAGATATACTAGGAATGGTTGCGGAGACTTGGGAGGAGTAATTCAGTGAGACTCCACCGCAACACACGCAGCGTCTGCAATGGGTCATCCGCTGGAAGGCCTTTCTGTCTTCATCTGAACACTTCAGAATGTTAGGGTGAAGGAGGGGAAGCATCCAGGTTTTGGGGGCAGCATGAAAACTGGACTTGGAGCCAGAGGGCCTTCGTCCTGATCCCGGTGCCGCGCTTTCTACCTGTATGGCCTTTGGCGATCGTCTCCCTTACAGAAGAGGCAGGACCAAGGGCCCCAAATTTCCTTCCAGCACAAATCTATCATCCTGTGGTCCTGATGTTATCATTAGAAGAGGCCTTGGGCTCCACATACTCTAACTGCCTCATTTGACCAAGAATTAGGACAATTACTCTGATGGATACAAAGCATCTGAAGGTTTGCAAACTACTTTTCAAGCTTCGCATTTGATCCTCGTAACTGCCCCAGATGAAGAGTATTATTGTGACTTATTTTACAGGAAAGGAAACTGAGGCACAAAAAGGTTAAAACCCTGACCAATTAGTAGATGTGGAAGGCAGCCTTCCCTGGACAACAAGTCCGGGGCAGTCACCTCTTTTATGCCATGCAAGGAGGCTAGACAATGATTCAGGCTTGATCCTCCAGGTCTTTCTTCTGCTTTTGGAGAGGATGTCCCTGCTTTTCAGGCCAGCTCACCCCAGAGAGCTTCTGTTGGTCTATACCACAGATGGCCTCCAAGAACATTGGGATGGGTCCTTCCAGGTGACCTCTCATCCAGGAGAGGGCAGCCCTTTGGTCTCAGAGCACGACTAGATCGACTCAGTCTGGCTAAAGGTTTGCAGACGAGGTTTAGAGGCTGTCCAGGACTCTGAGAAGTTGCCTGATTTGTCCAGGCTCCTTCCAGACTGCAAGCCTGGCAACCCTTTCACCAAATAATGCTGCCCCTCTGAGCACCTGCATTGACTTGGGAAGTGGCCGACTACTGCGGTCCGGCAAAATCATCCTTGCTATTTCTCATGATTCTTATAGCCACATGCCAAGCTCTGGAGCCATATGGTAAAACTAGGCTAATTAGCACTGAGGACAGATATGGAAGCTGTCATCATGACCATGGGAGCCCCACTGGAATTTCCCTTGGCTTAGAGAATGCTTTTTTTTCTTTTACAGGTGACCCAAATTAAGCCTAATTTAAATTTCAGGCTCATTAAAAAAATTTAAGGAAGAGACTGTTTTGAAGTTGTTCTGAACGCCGTAGAAGCCTGCTTTCAAAGAGATAATTGGTCATTAACATGTACTTCCCCCCCTTTCATATTTCCCAACCACATATTTTAAGAAAATCAAGGAAAAAACCAACAGAGGCATTGCTAGAGAGGGAGGGAGCTTGGAGGGGACCCAGAGTCCAGTGGACTTGGCCCCCGATTGTTGTGTAACTTTGAGCAAGCTGCAGTTCTTTAGTAACCAAGAATGAGAATCTTCAAGGTTGAGGAAGTGGGCCAAAGATGGCGTCAGAGAGCTGCTCAGATGCCGTGTCCTGCCTGGCCTTCACCACCAGGCCACTGTCAGATGAAAATATCAGGAAAAGGAGGAGGGAGGCAGGGATTAGGCGAGTAATTACGGCAATCATCCTTCTTAATTAAAGCAAGTGTCTCCAAGGAATGCCAGGAGTCGGGGGCCAGAGAGTTTAAAGATTCTGCTTCCTGTTTTATTCTAATATCTTGGGATTCAAAGCTGGGAGGGAAAGGGATGGCAGGAAAGGAGGAGAGCCTCCCCAGCCCTTCACGGAGAGGTTAGCACGTTACAAATCCCTAATATGGTCTAAGTCAGTCTGTCAATAAACATTTATTAACTGCCTACTCTATTCAAAGGGCAACTAGTGCCACAGTGGATGGAGTCAGGAAGACCATCTTTCAAATCCAGCCTCAGACACTCACTAGCTGTGTGACCCTGGGCAGATCGATTTACCCTGTTTGCCTCCATTTCCTCATCTGTAAATAAACCAGAGAAGGAAATGACAAACCACTCCGGTATCTCTGCCTAAAGAAATCCCCAAAAGGGGTCACAAAGAATCAGAGACAACTGAAAAAATGACTGAAGGACAACATTATGTTCAAGGCACTGTGCTAACCACCGAGAACAAGACACAAAAGACAAATATCAACCGATAAATGTTTATTAAGTACCTACTATGTGCCAGGAAGTTCTGGGATACAAAAAGAGGCAAAAGACAGGTCCTGCCTTCGAGGGGCTTACGATCTAATAAGGGAGACACCAAGCAAGCAAAGAAATACAAAGCAAGTTCTAGACAGGATAAACAGGAACTAACGAACAGACGAAGGGAAGGGCACTAGAATTAAGAGGGAACGGGAGAAGCTTCCTGTAAACGATGGGATTTGGTTGGGACTTAACAGGAAGCCAGAGGAGATGGGACGTGTAGACGAGGAGGGAGAACATGACAGGTACCCAGGGGAAAAATGCCCCAAGCCTAGAGATGGAAAAGTTCTTGGTTTTTTTTTTCCAGGAATAGCCAGAAAGCCAGTGTCATTGGATCAAAGGGTGCGTGGGGCAGTGAGATACAAGAAGGTTGGAAAGGTAATGAAGGACTTTGGCTGCCAAACAGAGCATTTTGTATTTGATCCCGGAGCCCATAGGGAGCACTGGAGTTTACTGACAGGATGGGAACTGGGCTTTAGGAAAATCTCTTCAGTGGCTGAATGGAGGATGGACTGGAGTGGGGAGACACTTGAGCCTGGCAGACTCCCCCCGCCCCAGGAGCTAGCCCAATTGTCTAGGCATGAAGCCATTGGTGTCTGGGCAGAGTCAGAGGAGAAAAGGGGTCATGTTGGAGAGATGGTGCAGAGGTGAAATGGCCCAGAGATGGTACAAGGGGGAGGGGGGGTGTGAAGCTGACCAGAGATGGTGCAGAGGTGAAATGGCCCAGAGATGGTACAAGGGGGAGGGGGGGTGTGAAGCTGACCAGAGATGGTGCAGAGGTGAAATCGACCAGAGATGGTACAAAGTGGGGGGGGGTGTGAAATGGACCAGAGATGGTACAGAGGGGGAGGGGGTGAAATGGACCAGAGATGGTGCAGAGGTGAAATCGACCAGAGATGGTACAGAGGGGGAGGGGGGGGTGAAATGGACCAGAGATGGTGCAGAGGTGGAATCAATGGGCTTTGGCACCGTATTGGATCTGGGGGGTAAGAGACAGTGAAGAGTCCAGGATGACTCCTAGGTTGGGAGCCTGAGGGTCTGGAGGATGGTGGTGTCCCTAACAGTAAAAGGAAAGGTAGGAGATGGGAGGGCTTAGGGGGGAAGAGAATGAGTTCTGTTCTGAGCATGTTGAGTTTAAGATGTCCACTGGACATCCAGTTCGAGATTTCTGAAAAGCAGTTGGAGATGTGAGATTGAAGGTGAACAGATTGGGGCAGGACAGGAGATTTGAGAATTGTGAGATTTTCAGATGGGTCCTATAATGAACCAGCCTTGGGACGGAAGGGGTTGCTGCTGAAAGTCAACATCAAAATATTTTCTGCAAGATTAAGGAATGTCTCTGTCACTTCCCTGGACTGATCAGAAATTCCTAAAACTTTCTCTTTGGAGCCAATAGTAATAAGAACCTTGAGAAAAACCTTGGAGGACAGCCAGGTGACTCAGGGTTGGTTCCCATCAGAGAGAAGACAGTATCTGACAGGCAGGTGAGAATCTGGACCTTGGTCCTGGACTAACTGGGACATGGAATGTGACCCCACCCCCATCACCAAGAGGGAGAACATCCCAAGAAATGGAGAGGGCACTTTGAGAGGCTTAAGACAGAAACCAAAGGCACCTAGGGGGTGCCACAGTGCCCAGAGCACTGGACTTGGAGTCAGGAAGACCTGAATTCAAATTCTGCCTTAGACTAGCTCTGTGACCTGTGGGCAAGTCATTTAACCTCCTTTACCCTAATCCCTCATCTGTAAAATGAGGCTAGTCAGAGCCCCTATCTCCCGGTGACATGTGAGGACCAAGTGATACAATACTTGTGAAGCACAAGCTCTACAAATGGTAGTCGATGATGATGATTGATGATGAAGGCTGGAGAGGAAGCAGGAAAAAACTTGAGATGATAAGAGTGAAAAAAAATATTTCCAAGTGAATCAGCGAGCTCCTGTGAGTGTCTGCCTGAGAAAACGAGAGCGGTTCATTCCTATTACTCGAGTCTCTTAAGATGGAGAAAGTAGAGACCTACAGCAGATGTAGCAGGTAACATGTTACAGCAGATGGACTGCTCGGTGGATGGAGGGGAGCCCACAGATCCGCTCGGATCCTCTGGGTCAGCGTTGTCTTCTCTCCTTGGAGGTGCTTCCTCCGTCTCAGGACCAGCCCATCCCTGCAGGTGCCCCAGGACACAGGCAGGGTCGAGCTTAAGGTCTGGAGAGTGTCCTCTAAGCATTTCACTGTTCCTTGTCCTCTCCCTCCTGGCCTCATGTTAGTAGCACTACACCGAGGCGGTCCTTCATTCATCATTTCCGTCCTTAATATTTTTCTTCTCCATTGCAAGTCCTTGTTGGTAAAGCGTGGCAGCTGACCCACCCTGACCATGTCTATCTGGTCACCTTGGAACAAGGCTGTGCAGCAACTTCAGGGAATTGCTGGTAACCGGAGGACAGTCTTTGGTGTCAGGGGGCAGCTTGAGAGGGAATTGAGGGCATTGGAGCAGTAAGTGGTGGTGAGAAGTGAGTGAACCCCCCGACTCCATCTTGTGACTCAATTCTGGAGCCGGCTCAGTTCCCTTTCTATTCAGTCATGGGTCTAGTACAAGTTCTATCCTGTGAGAAAGGTTTATTCAATTATGGGAATTGAGGAAAAACTAGCCCTGGGAGACTGGGAAGCTGGAGCCCCTCTACCTGCTACTTAGAGACCTTTAATGAAGGACCTTGGTGACACCGACCAGACACCCGGCCAGATCCAAAGCTTGATGTAAGGAGTTTTCTTACAATTGTACATCTCGAGCAATCTACATGTCTTATCTGAAAAGTGGCCCCGCATTGGCCCATCAGTTATTGTTTCCAGGTTCCTTTGATTGTTTACAGACACTAGGGGAGAGGGATCACCTCTTTTTCTGATTTCAAAAAAATTACAGCTGTTCATTCTTCCCCTCCCAACTTGGAAAGTCCCTAATCTTTCCTCCAATTAGAAATTAGATTACCCAATCTTGTAGTAATAATTTAATTGATTAATTGATTTTTGTGTATAAAAATCTACATGCCTCCCCAAATTCAGGGTTCAATACCAAAGCTGAGGAAGGCAACTGGTTCCAATTTGTTGGGCAATTGTCATGCATTGCTTAATAAATCAAAATGCTTGGAAGCTCGAACCTTTGTTTCCTCAGTCATTTCATCTTTCATTCACCTTAGCCTAAAAGGGCCAGGGTCTCCCAATGCATCCTGGGCCTTCTGCAGTCATCCTGGTGAATATCAGGCCACTGGACTCAGATGGCTCTGGAGGAGAAAGTGAGGCTGGTGGCCTTGCACAGCCCTCCCTCACTCAAGTCAAAGTCAACCGCAAGTCATGTCATCATTCCCCCGATGTTACAGTCCTCCTCAAGAACGGAGGACAAACACAGCAACAACAGCCATGCTTGGGATCCATGGAAGGATAATTTCCCCAGTAGAACTCAGCCTCTTCTTTTCCTCCTTTTTCTTGCCTTAAAATGGACTGACGGGATGTTTCACTGGGCCAGTCGCTGAGCCATATAGTATGTTAGCTCCAATCAGCTGCCTTGTCCTACAGACCAGACAACCAAGGCCCAAAGAGTAGCTAAGCACACAACTTCTTTTTCCCATTTGCAGACGCATGTAGTGAATTCAGAGTCCTGTTCCAGCCCAGTAAAACACCATTCCTAAAGCCATAAATGCTCAGTCCCATTATTGGCCATGAGAGGTCTTGGCAAAATGGCAGCCTCCACCTGCCTCAAATTATCCGTTTGTGAAATGAAGAAAATTGTACTTGTCTGAAAGTTGCTCTGATGATAAAAAGTACCAAAACCAGGAGTAATTTGTGGAAAGCAGGAGTCTAATTCTGTCATTACTAGAGGGAGTAGCTGAGAAACAAAAAATCCCTTCAGAAAAGCCAAGATTTATGGGTTTCATAAGAGGAATTTTCTTCTCTCTGAGGCTGCCTGGCAAAAAGCATCTCTTCCCATCTACCACGTCGCTTGTGAGCAATCCCTAGAAGTCAGAGCAGAGAGGCTGCTATCCGCAGCCCACTTTCTCACCCACTGGAGACTGAGGGTCTTCCTGTCTGTCCCTGCTGGCTTGCCACCCATTCCATGGTCACCAGTACCCTCCACTTCCTAATCTTGATACTGACTTCTTACCCACTCATTGAGCACAGCATGTGGTGGCTTCATGACTGAATTGCCAATGAGGTCTTATAAAGCTACTGCTGGTTCTATGAAGATATTTGATAAAAGGGGAAGGAATTTTTTTAATGAAGAAAGCAGAGCTGGTTCCAATGCTAGATTGTGAAGTCTTGTTTTTAACAGGAAAGTAAAGGGACTTTGATTTCTGTACTCACTAGGTTTCATTTTCCATTCCATTCTTCATTGCTAAAACCTTCTGTAATCCATCAGGATTCGACCACTGAGGAATCTATACACATTCCCTTGGAATGATGCTGGTGATTAGTAGGGAAGAGAAACTAAACTAGCAAGGCAGTGTGGGATTGTTCCTTTATGACCCCCTGAAGAAGTGTCACACTTAGGGACAGATATCACTGTCACTGTCAAAGTTCTGTGGTTCTTGGCCATGTACACAGGTTCTTAAGGTGTTCAGTGGATAGAGCTTTAGGCCTAGAGTCTGAAAGACTCATCTTCCTGAGTTCAAATCTGGCCTCAGGCACTGTAAGGTCAATGGGGAATACCATCTTCCCCGCCCATCAATAGGCCTCATGTAAAGCCCACTAAGGGAAGCTTGCTGGTAGGAAGGCTTACATACCTTTTGCTAATTTCTAATTCGGCTCTGAGCCTATTAGCAGAAAGGGTAGACATTCTCAGAGGTGAGCTTTTGCTTTGGGGCCTTGCTTACAAGAAGGATCTTGTGATTCCCTGGTGGAGACTCTGAGTGGCTGTATGTCCAGAGCTCTCGGACTCCTCAGAGGTAAAGCCTCTCTCAGTCCAGTAGTCAGTGTAAAGTATACACAGCAGTATTGTTTTGCTTCAGGCATAGAGCCCTGTTTGTTAGACTTTATTTCTCTTCTCTGTATTTCCTCTGTTTGTATTTTATGTAATTAAAGAAGATCATTGACCCCTTTTAAGTTGCTTTCCTAGTAAAGCAGGTTAAAGAACCTGCACTAGCAGTCATCCAGGGTGTGCCAGTGTGGTCGTTATTACAGGTACTTACTAGCTGGGTGACCCTGGGCAAGTAACTTCACCTTGTTTGCCTCTGGGCTGGAGAAGGAAATGGCAAACCACTCCAGTATCTCTGCCAAGAAAACCCCAAATGGGGTCACAAAGAATCAGACACGACTGAACAACAACAGCATTGAAAAGCAGAAGCCTGGGAGCTCTGAGTCTAATGCTCTTAAGGAGCTCACCGTCTAATGAGGGAGACAATTTTCAAACACTCTGGCACAAACAAGACAGAGACAGGGTAAACTGGAGTAATCTACAGAGTGAAGGCACCAGTGTTAAGGGAAAGGTTTCTTATAGAAGGCAAAGGCAGGACTAGAAGGAAGGCTTCCCAGGAGGAGGGAATGGGGAGGCAGAACGTCCCAGGCCAGAAAAAATGCCGGGATGGTGAGTCTTGTTAAGATACAGTAAGAGGCCGTGTCATCGAACTGAAGAGTATGTGGAGGAGTGAAAGATGCGAGAAGACCCGATTTGGGAAGGACTAAAGAGCCCAACAGAGGGTCCTCTATTTGATCCTGGAGGCAATATGGAGCCCCTAGAATTGACTGGGTGGGAGTGGGGTGATGTGCACACGAGGAAGATCAATATGACAGCTGATTGGAGGATGGGCTGGAGGGGGAAGAGACTTAAGGCACGGAGACCAGCTGGCGGGTATCGTAATAGTCCAGATGGGAGGCAATGAAGGCTTATGTCAAGGTGGTGGCAATGTCAGAGGAAGGAAGGGGGCATAGACATTGACAGGACTTCCCACAGATTGGATAGGGAGTGGTGGGGGCTGGGGGTGGGGTGGTGAGAGTGAGTGAGGCATGGAGGAAGACACCCAAGTTACCGGAGGGTGGAGGTGCCCTTCCTAGTAATGGCAAAGTCGGGAAGAGGAGGGCTTGGGGTGGGGGTAGGGGACAAGATCATGAACTCAGCTTTTGACCTGTGTCCTCAAGAAGATTATCTGAGACGGATATAGGTTCCACAAAATATAACCACTTGACTTACATATCTGGTACAATTCTACAATAGATAATTAAATGTAGGGTTTATGAGTATTTAGAGCAGAAGGCAGTAAGCGTCTGGAGCCAGGGTGGGTTTACTAAGAGAAAACCACACTAGCTTTGATTCCTTTGTTGATGTGGTTGTTAGAAGCATTGCTTAGGGGAGTGTCATAGACATAACATCTCTTGATTTGGGCAAGGCTCTTGGCAAAGTCTGTCTTGAGGAGATGGAGGGTTAGCTCTATTTGCACTCGGCTAAACAGCATCACCCAAAGCTTCACGCAGCTGAAGCCATCACCTTGAAGCTGGTGAGGGGGCCTGCGATGCTGTTCTGTGGAGCCCTGTGCCCTGCCCCACCCCAGGACCTGCTCAGTCATCCTGCTGACTTCCTGGATGAAGGCACAGAGGCACGTTTATCCAGTCTTTGGAGGACAGAGTTAGAAGGGAGGACAATGAGGCGGAGAAGAGTCGGGATCCCTGAGGATCTCAGTATCTTGGAACGATAGTGAAAGTTCTACTCTCACAAGATTCAGTTTTGTAGAGACCAAAAAAAGGCCTGAGTTTGCCTCGTACACAACATGTGTTTACTAAATGTTTGCTATTTGGGGTTTTTTTAACTGTGCCTGCACAGGAGAAGAAGACCAAGGGGGGTTAGTTGACGCTAAGTTCAGAGAGGCAACAAATTAATCTCATCTATGTTGAATTTGTTTTGTCAAACATTTCCCAAAGACATTTGATCTGGTCTCCAGCTTCAGTGGTCTTACTCTATCAGAACCAGTCAATGTTTCCTTTGTCTTCGTATCTCTAGCAAACTCAGGTGCTCAGGTGCCTAGATTCAGACCATCCCCCTCACCTTGTCCTTGTTCCTTCTCCTCCACAGTACTCATGCTAACCACATCCAACATTATTTCCACTGTTAGCCAAGACAAGTCCCCCACTCTAGGATGCCTTCTGTCCTCCCTCAGAGTTTGGTGAGCAAGCCCTTGGCTTCCTCCAAAGCTCTCAGTGCAAGGATGATCATAGACCCAAGGCCAGCGGCCCATCTGCCAGGGTCCTAGCCACAACTCCTGCTACATCACTGGGATGTGTAATAGAGGCTGAGTTCAAACAGCCATGGAGCACTGACAGCCAGCCATCATTCCGAAATCACTCTCGTGCTGCCAAGAGTGCTTATACCTGTTGGAGGGCTCACCACACACAGTCCTCAAACCTCATCCTCAAGGGTGCTCATTTCTGAGCTCTCTCATCAGACTATGGAGCTGGGTGACATATTCTCTCATTCTAGCTTATCCCTAGCACTACAGGAGATTGTGGGAATCATCCAGGAACCTGACAGGTAGAGGCTGGCAGTGTGGGGCTGGCTGCCTCCCTCCGGCCTCTTTTTCTGGAAGACAGAAGTAAACCAGTCACTGCCTGGTATAGCTGTTTTCTCAACGGTCTTTCCCGGAGCTAGCTCTTGCCTTCCTTCCCTGCCCCTAAAGGGAACCAACTACATTTCTCCTTAAATACTTGTCATTTGTTTAAATTTAATTTATCTTATATTTATTTTATTTTTTTGGTTGCATTTCGAGTTCTGAGTTGTCTCTCTCCCTCTCTCACAACGCTTCGCTAGAGAGGGCCTACGTGTAGAACAGAGATATGTGGAATCATACAATGCGTCCTTCCATAGATGAACTCTTTCTCTGGAGGTGGACTGCATCTTCTCTCACAAGTCCTTCATAGTTGGTCTAAATATTGCTCAGAATAACTTAGTCATTCCCAGTTGCTCGCTGAACAGTATCGCTGTTCCTGCATGCAGTGTTCTCTCGGTGCTGCTCATTTCACTCTCTTATTTCATCTAAGTCTTCCCATGTTTTTCTAAAATCGAGCAGCCCATCTTTTATTACAGCGCAGTAGTATTCCATCACAAACACATACCACAGCTTGTTCAGCTGCTCCCCAGCTCATGGGCACCCCACAATTTCCAGTTCTTTGCTGCCACAGAGGGCCGCTATCAAAATTTAGAACATAAAGGTTCTTTTCCTCTTTCCCGATCACCTTGGGAAACAGACCTGATGGTGGTATTTCTGGGTCAGAGGTATACACAGTTTTACAACTCCTTGGATGTAATTTCAGATTGCTCTCCAAAATGGTTGGATCAATTCCCAGTCCCACCAACAACCTATTCTCATCCCAATTTTTCCATGTCCCCTCCAACATTTGTCATTTTCCCCGTCTATCATTTTAACCAACCTGATGGGTATGAGGTGGTACCTCGGGGTTGTTTTAATTTGCATTCCTCTAATGAATAATGATTTACAGCATTGTTTTCATATGACTGTAGGTAGCTGTGAGTTCCTCTTCTAAACATTGCCTGTTCATCTCCTGTGACTATTTACCAATTAGGAAAAGACTCATGTTCCTATAAATTTGACTCAGTTCTCTATATATTGAAGATATGAAACCTTTATCTGAGAAATTGGCTATAAAATCTACCTCCCCCCCAATTTTCTGCTTTCCTTTCTGCTTTCCTTGGTTTTATGTGTACAACCCCTTTTTAATTTCATGTAATCACAATGATAAATTTTACATTTCACAATGCTCTCTATCTCTTGTTTATTCACAAATGCTCCTCTTATCCAGAAGTCTAAGAGCTAATATGTTCCATGTTCCTCTAATTTACCTAAGATCCCTTGCTTTATGTCTAGGTCACATATCCATTTTGACATTATCTTGGTAAATGGCATAAAATATTGGTATCTACTTTCTGCCTACTGCTTTCTAGTTTTCCCAACAATTTTGTGAGTTCTTATCCCAGAAGCTAGAGTCTCTGAGTTGATCAAACACTAGATTACTATGATCATTTGCTACTTTCTTGTTGTACCTAATCTATTTCACTGATCCACACTCTCTTTCTTAGCCAGGACCAGATTGTTTTGATAATTACCACCTTATAATACAGTTTCAGATCTGGTACAAGTCATTTTTATTGAAGTGGGAATTTATGAAAGCCAACTTAGCCCCCCATGTCACTGGGAGAATATGAAGCTGCATAGAGAGGTGCTTGTCAGTCTAGGGAATGAGCCCCTGATGGACTGCCAAACACTTTCTCCTGACATCAGAGCTCACTCTGTCTCCTCAATCTAGCTCCTCCTCAGCTCCCCAATCCTTGGTCCTTGGGTAAGTAAAAGGATTATAATGGATAACTTCTGAAGAGGAAGAAGAGGAGGCGGGGGAAGAGGAGGTGGCATCAGGAGGAAGGCGACTCAAGCCCGGGTTGTGCTATATAGTGGCAAGTTGGCTAGGTTGCCATCCATGGTCTGTCTCTGGGTGCTCTGGTGGGTGGTACCAGTCAAGATTCCTGCAACATACCAGGGTGGGTTGAGGCAATAGGCATAAATGTCACCTGTGGGCCTGACTGCCCACCTACTCCTACCCTCAGTGGTCATGCGATCATGAAATTACAGAGTTGGAGCTGAAAAGGACTTGAGGGGACATGTGGTCCATTCTTGTTTTACAGAGGGGAAAACTAAGTCTGAGGAGGGGGCAGGGATGTGGCCTCAGCACTCCTGGCTCTATCCTCTGGGGCCAAGCAGACCCAAGGCAATCCCTCTGGACCTCCAAAGATGGCCCTCTTGTGTCCTCTGAGACTTTGCCTTTACATGTTTGATTTTGTTAGCTCTTTTGGCAGATCCTGATATGACTGGAACTCCGTTGTGGTGCCTAGAACTGAGTATGGTGCTCCAGACAAGGTCTGAGGGGGCACGTGGCTTTGCTTCTTATTCCTAGAACATAGTCCTATCTTCAAACAGCCCAAGGCCAATAAAGCATTCAGTTTCTTGGCTTCCATATTGCATCATTGATTTATATTGAGGTTACAAGCACGCACACACACACACACACGCACATGCACACGCGCGCGCGCACACACACACACACACGCACATGCACGCACATGCACACGCACACACACACATACACACACACACACACACACACGCACATGCACGCACATGCACACACGCACACGCACATGCACGCGCGCGCGCACACACACACACACACACACACACACAGATCTTTTTCAGAGAAATGACCATCCAAAAAACCCTGCCTGTACCTGTTAAATTGATTCTTTGTACAAAAAGGCAACACTTCCCATCACTTCCAATTGGATTTCATCTAATCCAATTCAGCCTAGTGCTCCAGCCTTCAGTGATTCTCTGGGAAGCAGGCTCTGCCTTCCGATATGTTAGCTTTCCTCCAACATTTCATCCAAACACACTTTCTCCATAATTCAAGCCGCCCCCAAGCTCCTTCCACCTCCCCTCTCTGACAACTCCTGCTACCTCAACCAGCAGTAGCCCAGAGGCCACTTCCTAACACTCCTAATTAGGCCCTGGGGAAATACCAGCAACTGCTGCCCCTTGGCATCTTGGGGCATAACTGTGCCTGCCTTCTCCCTTCTCAGGCCCAGAGCATCCTGAGCATCTGACACCTGATGGGAAGAAAGCACGCAGAATACGAAGGTCACTGTAAATCAGCATTGTAAGTCACTGGGCCATGGGAGAATGGTCCCAAGAGATATCCATTATACAGATGGGCATGTTGAGGGCATGAGAGGGGAAGTGACATGCCCAAGGTCAGATAGGTCATAAGCAGATTGTGTGACCTCAAGTCCTGTTTTTCCCATGGATACTCCTGCCTGGGTGACCACATACCCCATAAAGAATGCCTTGGGTTGGGCAGCTGGGGTAATGATCTTCAAATGCTGGCAGGTCTTTATTGGCCCTTTCCTTAATTTCATATTTTATTTTTTCCTTTTTACATGTAAAAACAATTTTAACATTTTTTTCAAATTTTGAGTTCCAAATTCTCTTTCTCCTCCCCCTCCCCCTGTCATGGAGAAGATGAGCGATTTGACATAAGTTATACATGTATAGTCATGCAAAACACATCTCCATGTAAGTCATACTGTGAAAGAAAACACAGGCAAAAAACCAAGAAAAATAAAGAAAGTAAAGAAAAAGTATCTTCAATCTGCATTCAGGCTCCACCATTTCTTTCCCTGGAGACGGGCAGCACCTTTCATCTTAAGCCCTTCAGAATTTTCTTGGATTGTTATGTTATTGAGAATAGCTAAGTCATTCACAGCAGATCATCACACAATATTGGCATTACTGTGTACAGAGTTCTGGTTCTTCTCATTTCACTTTGCATCAGCTCATGTAAGTCTTTCCAGGTTTTTTCTGAGCACATCCTGCTCATCATTTCTTATAGCATGATAGTATTCCATCACAGTCATATACAACTTGTTCAGCCACTCCCCAACTGATAGACGTTCCCCCAATTTCCAATTCTTTGCCACCACTAAACGAGTTGCTATAAATATTTTTGGTACACACAGGTCCTTTTCCTCTTTGTTTTTTTTAATCACTTTGGGATATAGACCTAGCAGTAGTATTGCCGGGTCAAGGGGCATGCATGGTTTCATAGCCCTTTGGGCAGAGTTCCAAAATGGTCTCCAGAAGGATTGCACCAGTAAAACCACTTCACCAACAATGCATTAGTGTTTCAATTTTCCCACATTCCCTCCAACATTTGCCATTTTCCTTTTCTGCGTTGACCTTTCCCAGTAGAAACGGCCCACATGCATCAAGACCATGGAGGGCCAGGTACAGTCACCAAAACCAAAGACAGATTTTCCTGCGGATTGTTCACTCAGGGTAGGACAATCGCTGCCATACCTAGCTGCCTAAGCCCACAGATCATCCCTGATGAAATCCCAATCTATCCATTTACTTCGTAACTGCCAGGACAAGCCTTTACCAGCTGTAGTCAAGGCTTGGGGATCGCGGCAGATTTCCAGGCCAGGGGCTCCCTGTCCTCAGGGCCTTCCCCAGGGGCCGTCTGGCTGCACTGAGGAAGCAGAAGGGCTTTAGTGACCCTGCAGGGTCTCAAGATCTTCCGGAGACTTATCTTCTGAGTGAGAGGTGTGTTGACGTCTGGGCTAGGGGATCTCTCCCCACTTCCATCAAGTCACAGAGCCTTGACATACTTGCAGCACGCGTAGGCGGCTTTCCTGATGAGTTTTGTCCGAGAAAGGGAAGAAAGCTATAGGACCAGAACTTGAGAGAATGCTAGGCTCTGGTTAGAGGTTTTTTTAAGGATGGGGAAAACTTGAACGTGTCTGGGTGCAGTCGGGAAGGAGCCAGATGGGGGCCCGGCAGAGAGAGTGTAGAAGGGAAGCGCCAAGAGGGCAGGCAGGGATTGCCCTAATTTGTTTTATTTGTATCGCCAGCGCTTAGCACAGTGCCAAGAATCGGGGATCACTAACCGCTTCTCAGCCGATTGACCGGGCGCCTCTGGGAAGGAATGGAGCCTCCCTCTGGGCACTACAAAGCCCAGGGCGGCAGGGGCTCCGAAGTGTGGCGGGGGGAGGGGGGAGCGGGGAGAGGAGAGTCCTTTGTAAACTGACCTATCTTATTTC